>NW_027556814.1:0-89890 GCF_041903045.1 Epinephelus lanceolatus | reverse complement strand
AGAAGAAACTGCCTTGCTACTATAGAATTCACCAAAGTACATGTTTCTGGCTTGGATACTTGTTTCTGAGTGCTTCTGTGAAAAGTAACAGCCTAAGTGACAACATGCTCTCATAATGCTTTTTGGGCCCTGAAACACTAAAAGTGACATGTTGCTGTTTTCTGACCAATTAGTGATGGAAACCAGAGGAAACTGCCTTGCTACTATAGAATTCACCAAAGTACATGTTTCTGGCTTGGAAACTTGTTTCTGAGTGCTTCTGAACAAAAGTAACAACCTAAGTGACAACATGCTCTCAAAATGCTTTTCGGGCCCTGAAAACACTAAAGTGACATGTTGCTGTTTTCTGACCAACTAGTGATGAGAACCAGAAGAAACTGCCTTGCTACTATAGAATTCACCAAAGTACATGTTTCTGGATTGGAACTTGTTTCTGAGTGCTTCTGAACAAAAGTAACAGCCTAAGCGACAACATGCTCTCAAAATGCTTTTCCGGGCCGTGAAAACACTAAAAGTGACATGTTGCTGTTTTCTGACCAACTAGTGATGAGAACCAGAAGAAACTGCCTTGCTACTATAGAATTCACCAAAGTACATGTTTCTGGCTTGGATACTTGTTTCTGAGTGCTTCTGAACAACAGTAACAGCCTAAGTGACAACATGCTCTCAAAATGCTTTTCAGGCCCTGAAAACACTAAAAGTGACATGTTGCTGTTTTCTGACCAACTAGTGATGAGAACCAGAAGAAACTGCCTTGCTACTATAGAATTCACCAAAGTACATGTTTCTGGATTGGAAACGTGTTCTGAGTGCTTCTGAACAAAAGTAACAGCCTAAGTGACAACATGCTCTCAAATGCTTTTCGGGCCCTGAAAACACTAAAAGTGACATGTTGCTGTTTTCTGACCAACTAGTGATGGAAACCAGAAGAAAACTGCCTTGCTACTATAGAATTCACCAAAGTACATGTTTCTGGGCTTGGATACTTGTTTCTGAGTGCTTCTGGTGAAAAGTAACAGCCTAAGTGACAACATGCTCTCAAATGCTTTTCGGGCCCTGAAAACACTAAAAGTGACATGTTTGCTGTTTTCTGACCAACTAGTGATGAGAACCAGGGGAAACTGCCTTGCTTACTATAGAATTCACCAAAGTACATGTTTCTGGCTTGGAAACGTGTTTCTGAGTGCTTCTGGTGAAAAGTAACAGCCTAAGTGACAACATGCTCTCAAAAGGCTTTCGGGCCGTGAAACACTAAAAGTGACATGTTGCTATTTTCTGGAAAAACTATGATGGAAACCAGAAGAAATGCTCTTGCTACTATAGAATTCACCCAAGTACATGTTTCTGGCTTGGATACTTGTTTCTGTAGTGCTTCTGGTGAAAAGTAACAGCCTAAGCGACAACATTCTCTCAAAATGCTTTTCGGGCCCTGAAACACTAAAAGTGACATGTTGCTGTTTTCTGACCAACTAGTGATGAAAACCAGAAGAAACTGCCTTGCTACTATAGAATTCACCAAAGTACATGTTTCTGGATTGGAACGTGTTTCTGAGTGCTTCTGAACAAAGTAACAGCCTAAGTGACAACATGCTCTCAAAATGCTTTTCGGGCCCTGAAAACACTAAAAGTGACATGTTGCTGTTTTCTGACCAACTAGTGATGAAAACCAGAAGAAACTGCCTTGCTACTATAGAATTCACCAAAGTACATGTTTCTGGCTTGGATACTTGTTTCTGAGTGCTTCTGGTGAAAAGTAACAAGCCTAAGTCACAACATGCTCTCATAATGCTTTTTGGGCCTGAAAACACTAAAAGTGACATGTTGCTGTTTTCTGACCAATTAGTGATGGAAACCAGAGGAAACTGCCTTGCTACTATAGAATTCACCAAAGTACATGTTTCTGGCTTGGAAACTTGTTTCTGAGTGTTTCTGAACAAAAGTAACAACCTAAGTGACAACATGCTCTCAAAATGCTTTTCGGGCCCTGAAAACACTAAAAGTGACATGTTGCTGTTTTCTGACCAACTAGTGATGAGAACCAGAAGAAACTGCCTTGCTACTATAGAATTCACCAAAGTACATGTTCTGGATTGGAAACCTTGTTTCTGAGTGCTTCTGAACAAAAGTAACAGCCTAAGCGACAACATGCTCTCAAAATGCTTTTCGGCCGTGAAAACACTAAAAGTGACATGTTGCTGTTTTCTGACCAACTAGTGATGAGAACCAGAAGAAACTGCCTTGCTACTATAGAATTCACCAAAGTACAATGTTTCTGGATTGGAAACGTGTTCTCGAGTGCTTCCTGGTGAAAAGTAACAGCCTAAGTGACAACATGCTCTCAAATGCTTTTCGGGGCCCTGAAACACTAAAAGGTGACATGTTGCTGTTTCTGACCAACTAGTGATGGAAACCAGAAGAAACTGCCTTGCTACTATAGAATTCACCAAAGTACATGTTTCTGGCTTGGATACTTGTTTCTGAGTGCTTCTGGTGAAAAGTAACAGCCTAAGTGACAACATGCTCTCAAAATGCTTTTCGGGCCCTGAAAACACTAAAAGTGACATGTTGCTGTTTTCTGACCAACTAGTGATGAGAACCAGGGGAAACTGCCTTGCTACTATAGAATTCACCAAAGTACATGTTTCTGGCTTGGAAACGTGTTTCTGAGTGCTTCCTGGTGAAAAGTAACAGCCTAGTGACAACATGCTCTCAAAATGCTTTTCGGGCCCTGAAAACACTAAAAGTGACATGTTGCTGTTTTCTGACCAACTAGTGATGAAAACCAGAAGAAACTGCCTTGCTACTATAGAATTCACCCAAAGTACATGTTTCTGGATTGGAAACGTGTTTCTGAGTGCTTCTGAACAAAAGTAACAGCCTAAGTGACAACATGCTCTCAAAATGCTTTCGGGCCCTGAAACACTAAAAGTGACATGTTGCTGTTTTCTGACCAAC
Source organism: Epinephelus lanceolatus (assembly GCF_041903045.1). Taxonomy (NCBI): domain Eukaryota; kingdom Metazoa; phylum Chordata; class Actinopteri; order Perciformes; family Serranidae; genus Epinephelus; species Epinephelus lanceolatus. The sequence continues at coordinate 86,935 of NW_027556814.1, read as the reverse complement.
TAGTGATGAAAACCAGAAGAAACGCCTTGCTACTATAGAATTCACACAAAGTACATGTTTTCTGGCTTGGATACTTGTTTCTGAGTGCTTCTGGTGAAAAAGTAACAGCCTAAGCCACAACATGCTCTCATAATGCTTTTTGGGCCCTGAAAACACTAAAAGTGACATGTTGCTGTTTTCTGACCAATTAGTGATGGAAACCAGAGGAAACTGCCTTGCTACTATAGAATTCACCAAAGTACATGTTTCTGGCTTGGAAACTTGTTTCTGAGTGCTTCTAACAAAAGTAACAACCTAAGTGACAACATGCTCTCAAAATGCTTTTCCGGGCCTGAAAACACTAAAAGTGACCATGTTGCTGTTTTCTGACCAACTAGTGATGAGAACCAGAAGAAACTGCCTTGCTACTATAGAATTCACCAAAGTACATGTTTCTGGCTTGGATACTTGTTTCTGAGTGCTTCTGAACAACAGTAACAGCCTAAGTGACAACATGCTCTCAAATGCTTTTCAGGCCCTGAAAACACTGAAGTGACATGTTGCTGTTTTCTGACCAACTAGTGATGAGAACCAGAAGAAACTGCCTTGCTACTATAGAATTCACCAAAGTACATGTTTCTGGCTTGGATACTTGTTTCTGAGTGCTTCTGAACAACAGTAACAGCCTAAGTGACAACATGCTCTCAAAATGCTTTTCGGGCCGTGAAAACACCTTGCTACTATAGAATTCACCAAAGTACATGTTTCTGGCTTGGAAACTTGTTTCTGAGTGCTTCTGAACAAAAGTAACAGCCTAAGTGACAACATGCTCTCAAAATGCTTTTCGGCCCTGACAACACTAAAAGTAACATGTTGCTGTTTCTGACCAACTAGTGATGGAAACCAGAAGAAACTGCCTTGCTACTATAGAATTCACCAAAGTACATTGTTTCTGGCTGGAAACTTGTTTCTGAGTGCTTCTGAACAAAAGTAACAGCCTAAGTGACAACATGCTCTCAAAATGCTTTTTCGGAGCCCTGAAAACACTAAAAGTGACATGTTGCTGTTTTCTGACCAACTAGTGATGAGAACCTAGAAGAAACTGCCTTGCTACTATAGAATTCACCAAAGTACATGTTTCTGGATTGGAAACGTGTTTCTGAGTGCTTCTGAACAAAAGTAACAGCCTAAGTGACAACATGCTCTCAAAATGCTTTTCGGGCCCTGAAAACACTAAAAGTGACATGTTGCTGTTTTCTGACAACTAGTGATGAAACCAGAAGAAACTGCCTTGCTACTATAGAATTCACCAAAGTACATGTTTCTGGCTTGGAAACTTGTTTCTGAGTGCTTCTGAACAAAGTAACAGCCTAAGTGACAACATGCTCTCAAAATGCTTTTCGGGCCCTGAAAACACTAAAAGTGACATGGTTGCTGTTTTCTGAACAACTACTGATGGAAACCAGAAGAAACTGCCTTGCTATCTATAGAATTCACCAAAGTACATGTTTCTGGCTTGGATACTTGTTTCTGAGTGCTTCTGGTGAAAAGTAACAGCCTAAGTGACAACATGCTCTCAAAAATGCTTTCGGGCCCTGAAAACACTAAAAGTGACATGTTGCTGTTTCTGACCAACTAAGTGATGAGAACCAGGGGAAACTGCCTTGCTACTATAGAATTCACCAAAGTACATGTTTCTGGATTGGAAACGTGTTTCTGAGTGCTTCTGAACAAAAGGTAACAGCCTAAGTGACAACATGCTCTCAAAATGCTTTTCGGGCCCTGAAAACACTAAAAGTGACATGTTGCTGTTTTCTGACAACTAGTTATGGAAACCAGAAGAAACTGCCCTTGCTACTATAGAATTCACCAAAGTACATGTTTCTGGATTGGAAACGTGTTTCTGAGTGCTTCTGGTGAAAAGTAACAGCCTAAGTGACAACATGCTCTCAAAATGCTTTTCGGGCCTGAAAACACTAAAAGTGACATGTTGCTGTTTTCTGACCAACTAGTGATGGAACCAGAAGAAACTGCTTGCTACTATAGAATTCACCAAGTACATGTTTCTGGCTTGGATACTTGTTTCTGAGTGCTTCTGGTGAAAGTAACAGCCTAAGTGACAACATGCTCTCATAATGCTTTTGGGCCCTGAAAACACTAAAAGTGACATGTTGCTGTTTTCTGACCAATTAGTGATGGAAACCAGAGGAAACTGCCTTGCTACTATAGAATTCACCAAAGTACATGTTTCTGGCTTGGAAAACTTGTTTCTGAGTGCTTCTGAACAAAAGTAACAACCTAAGTGACAACATGCTCTCAAATGCTTTTCGGGACCCTGAAAACACTAAAAGTGACATGTTGCTGTTTTCTGACCAACTAGTGATGAGAACCAGAAGAAAACTGCCTTGCTACTATAGAATTCACCAAAGTACATGTTCTGGATTGGAAACTTGTTTCTGAGTGCTTCTGAACAAAAGTAACAGCCTAAGCGACAACATGCTCTCAAAATGCTTTTCGGGCCGTGAAAACACTAAAAGTGACATGTTGCTGTTTTCTGACCAACTAGTGATGAGAACCAGAAGAAACTGCTTGCTACTATAGAATTCACCAAAGTACATGTTTCTGGCTTGGATACTTGTTTCTGAGTGCTTCTGAACAACAGTAACAGCCTAAGTGACAACATGCTCTCAAAATGCTTTCAGGCCTGAAAACACTAAAAGTGACATGTTGCTGTTTTCTGACCAACTAGTGATGAGAACCAGAAGAAACTGCCTTGCTACTATAGAATTCACCAAAGTACATGTTTCTGGCTTGGATACTTGTTTCTGAGTGCTTCTGAACAACAGTAACAGCCTAAGTGACAACATGCTCTCAAAATGCTTTTCGGCCGTGAAAACACCTTGCTACTATACAATTCACCAAGTACATGTTTCTGGCTTGGAAACTTGTTTCTGGGTGCTTCTGAACAAAAGTAACAGCCTAAGTGACAACATGCTCTCAAAATGCTTTTCGGGCCCTGACAACACTAAAAGTGACATGTTGCTGTTTTCTGACCACTAGTGATGGAAACCAGAAGAAACTGCCTTGCTACTATAGAATTCACCAAAGTACATGTTCTGGCTTGGATACTTGTTTCTGAGTGCTTCTGGTGAAAAGTAACAGCCTAAGTGACAACATGCTGTCAAAATGCTTTTCGGGCCCTGAAAACACTAAAAGTGACATGTTGCTGTTTTCTGACCAACTAGTGATTGGAAACCAGAAGAAAACTGCCTTGCTACTATAGAATTCACAAAGTACATGTTTCTGGCTTGGATACTTGTTTCTGAGTGCTTCTGGTGAAAAGTAACAGCCTAAGTGACAACATGCTCTCAAAATGCTTTTCGGGCCCTGAAAACCTAAAAGTGACATGTTGCTGTTTTCTGACCAACTAGTGATGAGAACCAGGGGAAACTGCCTTGCTACTATAGAATTCACCAAAGTACATGTTTCTGGATTGGAAACGTGTTCTGAGTGCTTCTGAACAAAAGTAACAGCCTAAGTGACAACATGCTCTCAAAATGCTTTCGGGCCCTGAAAACACTAAAAGTGACATGTTGCTGTTTTCTGACCAACTAGTGATGGAAACCAGAAGAAACTGCCTTGCTACTATAGAATTCACCAAAGTACATGTTTCTGGCTTGGATACTTGTTTCTGAGTGCTTCTGGTGAAAAGTAACAGCCTAAGTGACAACATGCTCTCAAAATGCTTTTCGGGCCCTGAAAACACTAAAAGTGACATGTTGCTGTTTTCTGACCAACTAGTGATGAGAACCAGGGGAAACTGCTTGCTACTATAGAATTCACCAAAGTACATGTTTCTGGCTTGGAAACTTGTTTCTGAGTGCTTCTGAACAAAAGTAACAGCCTAAGTGACAACATGCTCTCAAAATGCTTTTCGGGCCCTGAAAACACTAAAAGTGACATGTTGCTGTTTTCTGACCAACTAGTGATGAGAACCAGAAGAAACTGCCTTGCTACTATAGAATTCACCAAAGTACATGTTTCTGGATTGGAAACGTGTTTCTGAGTGCTTCTGAACAAAAGTAACAGCCTAAGTGACAACATGCTCTCAAATGCTTTTCGGGCCCTGAAAACACTAAAAGAGACATGTTGCTGTTTTCTGACCACTAGTGATGAAAACCAGAAGAAACTGCCTTGCTACTATAGAATTCACCAAAGTACATGTTTCTGGCTTGGAAACTTGTTTCTGAGTGCTTCTGAACAAAAGTAACAGCCTAAGTGACAACATGCTCTCAAAATGCTTTTCGGCCCTGAAAACACTAAAAGTGACATGTTGCTGTTTCTGAACAACTACTGATGAAAACCAGAAGAAACTGCCTTGCTACTATAGAATCACCAAAAGTACATGTTTCTGGCTTGAGTACTTGTTTCTGAGTGCTTCTGGTGAAAAGTAACAGCCTAAGTGACAACATGCTCTCAAATGCTTTTCGGGCCCTGAAAACACTAAAGTGACATGTTGCTGTTTTTCTGACCAACTAGTGATGAGAACCAGGGGAAACTGCCTTGCTACTATAGAATTCACCAAAGTACATGTTTCTGGCTTGGATACTTGTTTCTGAGTGCTTCTGGTGAAAAGTAACAGCCTAAGTGACAACATGCTCTCATAATGCTTTTTGGGCCCTGAAAACACTAAAAGTGACATGTTGCTGTTTTCTGACCAACTAGTGATGGAACCAGAAGAAACTGCCTTGCTACTATAGAATTCACCAAAGTACATGTTTCTGCTTGGATACTTGTTTCTGAGTGCTTCTGGTGAAAAGTAACAGCCTAAGTGACAACATGCTCTCATAATGCTTTTTGGGCCCTGAAAACACTAAAAGTGACATGTTGCTGTTTCTGACCAATAGTGATGGAAACCAGAGGAAACTGCCTTGCTACTATAGAATTCACCAAAGTACATGTTTCTGGCTTGGAAACTTGTTTCTGAGTGCTTCTGAACTAAAAGTAACAACCTAAGTGACAACATGCTCTCAAAATGCTTTTCGGGCCCTGAAAACACTAAAAGTGACATGTTGCTGTTTTCTGACCAACTAGTGATGAGAACCAGAAGAAACTGCCTTGCTACTATAGAATTCACCAAAGTACATGTTTCTGGATTGGAAACTGTTTCTGAGTGCTTCTGAACAAAAGTAACAGCCTAAGCGACAACATGCTCTCAAAATGCTTTCGGGCCGTGAAAACACTAAAAGTGACATGTTGCTGTTTTCTGACCAACTAGTGATGAGAACCAGAAGAAACTGCCTTGCTACTATAGAATTCACCAAAGTACATGTTTCTGGCTTGGATACTTGTTTCTGAGTGCTTCTGAACAACAGTAACAGCCTAAGTGACACAATGCTCTCAAAAATGCTTTTCAGGCCCTGAAAACACTAAAAGTGACATGTTGCTGTTTTCTGACCAACTAGTGATGAGAACCAGAAGAAACTGCCATTGCTACTATAGAATTCACCAAAGTACATGTTTCTGGATTGGAAACGTGTTTCTGAGTGCTTCTGGACAAAGTAAACAGCCTAAGTGACAACATGCTGTCAAATGCTTTTCGGGCCCTGAAAACACTAAAAGTGACATGTGCTGTTTTCTGAGCAACTAGGTATGAAAACCACAAGAAACTGCCTTGCTACTATAGACTTCAGCAAAGTACATGTTTCTGGCTTGGAAACTTGTTTCTGAGTGCTTCTGGACAAAAGTAACAGCCTAAGTGACAACATGCTGTCAAATGCTTTTCGGGCCCTGAAACACTAAAAGTGACATGTTGCTGTTTTCTGACCAACTAGTGATGAAAACCACAAGAAACTGCCTTGCTACTATAGACTTCAGCAAAGTACATGTTTCTGGCTTGGAAACTTGTTTCTGAGTGCTTCTGGACAAAAGTAACAGCCTCAGTGACAACATGCTGTCAAAATGCTTTTCGGGCCCTGAAAACACTAAAAGTGACATGTTGCTGTTTTCTGAGCAACTAGTGATGAAACCACAAGAAACTGCCTTGCTACTATAGACTTCAGCAAAGTACATGTTTCTGGCTTGGAAACTCGTTCTGAGTGCTTCTGGACAAAAGTAACAGCCTAAGTGACAACATGCTGTCAAAATGCTTTCGGCCCTGAAAACACTAAAGTGACATGTTGCTGTTTTCTGACCAACTAGTGATGAAAACCACAGAAACTGCCTTGCTACTATAGAATTCACCAAAGTACATGTTTCTGGATTGGAAACTTGTTTCTGAGTGCTTCTGGTGAAAAGTAACAGCCTAAGCGACTACATGCTCTCAAAATGCTCTTCGGGCCCTGAAAACACTAAAAGTGACATGTTGCTGTTTTCTGACCAACTAGTGATGAGAACCAGAAGAAACTGCCTTGCTACTATAGAATTCACCAAAGTACATGTTTCTGGCTTGGATACTTGTTTCTGAGTGCTTCTGGTGAAAAGTAACAGCCTAAGTCACAACATGCTCTCATAATGCTTTTTGGGCCCTGAAAACACTAAAAGTGACATGTTGCTGTTTTCTGACCAATTAGTGATGGAAACCAGAGGAAACTGCCTTGCTACTATAGAATTCACGCAAAGTACATGTTTCTGGCTTGGAACTTGTTTCTGAGATGCTTCTGAACAAAAGTAACAACCTAAGTGACAACATGCTCTCAAAATGCTTTTCGGGGCCCTGAAAACACTAAAGTGACATGTTGCTGTTTTCTGACCAACTAGTGATGAGAACCACAAGAAACTGCCTTGCTACTATAGAATTCACCAAAGTACAATGTTTCTGGCTTGGACACTTGTTTCTGAGTGCTTCTGAACAACAGTAACAGCCTAAGTGACAACATGCTCTCAAAATGCTTTTCAGGCCCTGAAAACACTGAAAGTGACATGTTGCTGTTTCTGACCAACTAGTGATGAGAACCAGAAGAAACTGCCTTGCTACTATAGAATTCACCAAAGTACATGTTTCTGGCTTGGATACTTGTTTCTGAGTGCTTCTGAACAACAGTAACAGCCTAAGTGACAACATGCTCTCAAAATGCTTTTCGGGCCGTGAAAACACCTTGCTACTATAGAATTCACCAAAGTACATGTTTCTGGCTTGGAAACTTGTTTCTGAGTGCTTCTGAACAAAAGTAACAGCCTAAGTGACAACATGCTCTCAAAATGCTTTTCGGGCCCTGACAACACTAAAAGTGACATGTTGCTGTTTTCTGACCAACTAGTGATGGAAACCAGAGAAACTGCCTTGCTACTATAGAATTCACCAAAGTACATGTTTCTGGCTTGGATACTTGTTTCTGAGTGCTTCTGGTGAAAAGTAACAGCCTAAGTGACAACATGCTCTCAAAATGCTTTTCGGGCCCTGAAAACACTAAAAGTGACATGTTGCTGTTTTCTGACCAACTAGTGATGAGAACCAGGGGAAACTGCCTTGCTACTATAGAATTCACCAAAGTACATGTTTCTGTGCTTGGAAACTTGTTTCTGAGTGCTTCTGAACAAAAGTAACAGCCTAAGTGACAACATGCTCTCAAAATGCTTTTCGGGCCCTGAAAACACTAAAAGTGACATGTTGCTGTTTTTCTGACCAACTAGTGATGAGAACCAGAAGAAACTGCCTTGCTACTATAGAATTCACCAAAGTACATGTTTCTGGATTGGAAACGTGTTTCTGAGTGCTTCTGAACAAAAGTAACAGCCTAGTGACAACATGCTCTCAAAATGCTTTCGGGCCCTGAAAACACTAAAAGTGACATGTTGCTGTTTTCTGACCAACTAGTGATGGAAACCAAGAGAAACTGCCTTGCTACTATAGAATTCACCAAAGTACATGTTTCTGGCTTGGAAACTTGTTTCTGAGTGCTTCTGAACAAAAGTAACAGCCTAAGTGACAACATGCTCTCAAAATGCTTTTCGGGCCCTGAAAACACTAAAAGTGACATGTTGCTGTTTCTGAACAACTACTGATGGAAACCAGAAGAAACTGCCTTGCTACTATAGAATTCACCAAAGTACATGTTTCTGGTTTGGATACTTGTTTCTGAGTGCTTCTGGTGAAAAGTAACAGCCTAAGTGACAACATGCTCTCAAAATGCTTTTCGGGGCCTGAAAACACTAAAAGTGACATGTTGCTGTTTTCTGACCAACTAGTGATGAGAACCAGGGGAAACTGCCTTGCTACTATAGAATTCACCAAAGTACATGTTTCTGGCTTGGAAACTTGTTTCTGAGTGCTTCTGAACAAAAGTAACAGCCTAAGTGACAACATGCTCTCAAAATGCTTTTCGGGCCCTGAAACACTAAAAGTGACATGTTGCTGTTTTCTGACCAACTAGTGATGAGAAGCAGAAGAAACTGCCTTGCTACTATAGAATTCACCAAAGTACATGTTTCTGGCTTGGATACTTGTTTCTGAGTGCTTCTGGTGAAAAGTAACAGCCTAAGTGACAACATGCTCTCAAAATGCTTTTCGGGCCTGAAAACACTAAAAGTGACATGTTGCTGTTTTCTGACCAACTAGTGATGGAAACCAGAAGAAACTGCCTTGCTACTATAGACTTCACCAAAGTACATGTTTCTGGCTTGGATACTTGTTTCTGAGTGCTTCTGGTGAAAAGTAACAGCCTAAGTGACAACATGCTCTCAAAATGCTTTTCGGGCCCTGAAAACACTAAAAGTGACATGTTGCTGTTTTCTGACCAACTAGTGATGAGAACCAGGGGAAACTGCCTTGCTACTATAGAATTCACCAAAGTACATGTTTCTGGCTTGGAAACTTGTTTCTGAGTGCTTCTGAACAAAAGTAACAGCCTAAGTGACAACATGCTCTCAAAATGCTTTTCGGCCCTGAAAACACTAAAAGTGACATGTTGCTGTTTTCTGACCAACTAGTGATGAGAACCAGAAGAAACTGCCTTGCTACTATAGAATTCACCAAAGTACATGTTTCTGGATTGGAAACGTGTTTCTGAGTGCTTCTGGTGAAAAGTAACAGCCTAAGTGACAACATGCTCTCAAAATGCTTTTCGGGCCCTGAAAACACTAAAAGTGACATGTTGCTGTTTTCTGACCAACTAGTGATGGAAACCAGAAGAAACTGCCTTGCTACTATAGAATTCACCAAAGTACATGTTTCTGGCTTGGATACTTGTTTCTGAGTGCTTCTGTGAAAAGTAACAGCCTAAGCGACAACATGCTCTCAAAATGCTTTTCGGGCCCTGAAAACACTAAAAGTGACATGTTGCTGTTTTCTGACCAACTAGTGATGAAAACCAGAAGAAACTGCCTTGCTACTATAGAATTCACCAAAGTACATGTTTCTGGATTGGAAACGTGTTTCTGAGTGCTTCTGAACAAAAGTAACAGCCTAAGTGACAACATGCTCTCAAAATGCTTTTCGGGCCTGAAAACACTAAAAGTGACATGTTGCTGTTTTCTGACCAACTAGTGATGAGAACCAGGGGAAACTGCCTTGCTACTATAGAATTCACCAAAGTACATGTTTCTGGCTTGGAAACGTGTTTCTGAGTGCTTCTGGTGAAAAGTAACAGCCTAGTGACAACATGCTCTCAAAAGGCTTTTCGGGCCGTGAAAACACTAAAAGTGACATGTTGCTATTTTCTGAAAAACTACTGATGGAAACCAGAAGAAACTGCCTTGCTACTATAGAATTCACCAAAGTACATGTTTCTGGCTTGGATACTTGTTTCTGAGTGCTTCTGGTGAAAAGTAACAGCCTAAGTGACAACATGCTCTCAAAATGCTTTTCGGGCCCTGAAAACACTAAAAGTGACATGTTGCTGTTTTCTGACCAACTAGTGATGAGAACCAGAGAAACTGCCTTGCTACTATAGAATTCACCAAAGTACATGTTTCTGGCTTGGATACTTGTTTCTGAGTGCTTCTGGTGAAAAGTAACAGCCTAAGTCACAACATGCTCTCATAATGCTTTTTGGGCCCTGAAAACACTAAAAGTGACATGTTGCTGTTTTCTGACCAATTAGTGATGGAAACCAGAGGAAACTGCTTGCTACTATAGAATTCACCAAAGTACATGTTTCTGGCTTGGAAACTTGTTTCTGAGTGCTTCTGAACAAAAGTAACAACCTAAGTGACAACATGCTCTCAAAATGCTTTTCGGGCCCTGAAAACACTAAAAGTGACATGTTGCTGTTTTCTGACCAACTAGTGATGAGAACCACAAGAAACTGCCTTGCTACTATAGAATTCACCAAAGTACATGTTTCTGGCTTGGACACTTGTTTCTGAGTGCTTCTGAACAACAGTAACAGCCTAAGTGACAACATGCTCTCAAAATGCTTTTCAGGCCCTGAAAACACTGAAAGTGACATGTTGCTGTTTTCTGACCAACTAGTGATGAGAACCAGAAGAAACTGCCTTGCTACTATAGAATTCACCAAAGTACATGTTTCTGGCTTGGATACTTGTTTCTGAGTGCTTCTGAACAACAGTAACAGCCTAAGTGACAACATGCTCTCAAATGCTTTTTCGGGCCGTGAAAACACGTTGCTACTATAGAATTCACCAAAGTACATGTTTCTGGCTTGGAAACTTGTTTCTGAGTGCTTCTGACAAAAGTAACAGCCTAAGTGACAACATGCTCTCAAAATGCTTTTCGGGCCCTGACAACACTAAAAGTGACATGTTGCTGTTTTCTGACCAACTAGTGATGGAAACCAGAAGAAACTGCCTTGCTACTATAGAATTCACCAAAGTACATGTTTCTGGCTTGGATACTTGTTTCTGAGTGCTTCTGGTGAAAAGTAACAGCCTAAGTGACAACATGCTCTCAAAATGCTTTTCGGGCCCTGAAAACACTAAAAGTGACATGTTGCTGTTTTCTGACCAACTAGTGATGAGAACCAGGGGAAACTGCCTTGCTACTATAGAATTCACCAAAGTACATGTTTCTGGCTTGGAAACTTGTTTCTGAGTGCTTTCTGAACAAAAGTAACAGCCTAAGTGACAACATGCTCTCAAATGCTTTTCGGGCCCTGAAAACACTAAAGTGACATGTTGCTGTTTTCTGACCAACTAGTGATGAGAACCAGAAGAAACTGCCTTGCTACTATAGAATTCACCAAAGTACATGTTTCTGGATTGGAAACGTGTTTCTGAGTGCTTCTGAACAAAAGTAACAGCCTAAGTGACAACATGCTCTCAAAATGCTTTTCGGGCCCTGAAAACACTAAAAGTGACATGTTGCTGTTTTCTGACCAACTAGTGATGGAAACCAGAAGAAACTGCCTTGCTACTATAGAATTCACCAAAGTACATGTTTCTGGCTTGGAACTTGTTTCTGAGTGCTTCTGAACAAAAGTAACAGCCTAAGTGACAACATGCTCTCAAATGCTTTTCGGGCCCTGAAAACACTAAAAGTGACATGTTGCTGTTTTCTGAACAACTACTGATGGAAACCAGAAGAAACTGCCTTGCTACTATAGAATTCACCAAAGTACATGTTTCTGGCTTGGATACTTGTTTCTGAGTGCTTCTGGTGAAAAGTAACAGCCTAAGTGACAACATGCTCTCAAAATGCTTTTCGGGCCCTGAAAACACTAAAAGTGACATGTTGCTGTTTTCTGACCAACTAGTGATGAGAACCAGGGGAAACTGCCTTGCTACTATAGAATTCACCAAAGTACATGTTTCTGGCTTGGAAACTTGTTTCTGAGTGCTTCTGAACAAAAGTAACAGCCTAAGTGACAACATGCTCTCAAAATGCTTTTCGGGCCCTGAAAACACTAAAAGTGACATGTTGCTGTTTTCTGACCAACTAGTGATGAGAAGCAGAAGAAACTGCCTTGCTACTATAGAATTCACCAAAGTACATGTTTCTGGCTTGGATACTTGTTTCTGAGTGCTTCTGGTGAAAAGTAACAGCCTAAGTGACAACATGCTCTCAAAATGCTTTTCGGGCCCTGAAAACACTAAAAGTGACATGTTGCTGTTTTCTGACCAACTAGTGATGGAAACCAGAAGAAACTGCCTTGCTACTATAGACTTCACCAAAGTACATGTTTCTGGCTTGGATACTTGTTTCTGAGTGCTTCTGGTGAAAAGTAACAGCCTAAGTGACAACATGCTCTCAAAATGCTTTTCGGGCCTGAAAACACTAAAAGTGACATGTTGCTGTTTTCTGACCAACTAGTGATGAGAACCAGGGAAACTGCCTTGCTACTATAGAATTCACCAAAGTACATGTTTCTGGCTTGGAAACTTGTTTCTGAGTGCTTCTGAACAAAAGTAACAGCCTAAGTGACAACATGCTCTCAAAATGCTTTTCGGGCCCTGAAAACACTAAAGTGACATGTTGCTGTTTTCTGACCAACTAGTGATGAGAACCAGAAGAAACTGCCTTGCTACTATAGAATTCACCAAAGTACATGTTTCTGGATTGGAAACGTGTTTCTGAGTGCTTCTGGTGAAAAGTAACAGCCTAAGTGACAACATGCTCTCAAAATGCTTTTCGGGCCCTGAAAACACTAAAAGTGACATGTTGCTGTTTTCTGACCAACTAGTGATGGAAACCAGAAGAAACTGCCTTGCTACTATAGAATTCACCAAAGTACATGTTTCTGGCTTGGATACTTGTTTCTGAGTGCTTCTGGTGAAAAAGTAACAGCCTAAGCGACAACATGCTCTCAAAATGCTTTTCGGGCCCTGAAAACACTAAAAGTGACATGTTGCTGTTTTCTGACCAACTAGTGATGAAAACCAGAAGAAACTGCCTTGCTACTATAGAATTCACCAAAGTACATGTTTCTGGATTGGAAACGTGTTTCTGAGTGCTTCTGAACAAAAGTAACAGCCTAAGTGACAACATGCTCTCAAAATGCTTTTCGGGCCCTGAAAACCACTAAAAGTGACATGTTGCTGTTTTCTGACCAACTAGTGATGAGAACCAGGGGAAACTGCCTTGCTACTATAGAATTCACCAAAGTACATGTTTCTGGCTTGGAAACGTGTTTCTGAGTGCTTCTGGTGAAAAGTAACAGCCTAAGTGACAACATGCTCTCAAAAGGCTTTTCGGGCCGTGAAAACACTAAAAGTGACATGTTGCCTATTTTCTGAAAAACTACTGATGAAACCAGAAGAAACTGCCTTGCTACTATAGAATTCACCAAAGTACATGTTTCTGGCTTGGATACTTGTTTCTGAGTGCTTCTGGTGAAAAGTAACAGCCTAAGTGACAGCATGCTCTCAAAATGCTTTTCGGGCCCTGAAAACACTAAAAGTGACATGTTGCTGTTTTCTGACCAACTAGTGATGAAAACCAGAAGAAACTGCCTTGCTACTATAGAATTCACCAAAGTACATGTTTCTGGATTGGAAACGTGTTTCTGAGTGCTTCTGAACAAAAGTAACAGCCTAAGTGACAACATGCTCTCAAAAATGCTTTTCGGGCCCTGAAAACACTAAAAGTGACATGTTGCTGTTTTCTGACCAACTAGTGATGAAAACCAGAAGAAACTGCCTTGCTACTATAGAATTCACCAAAGTACATGTTTCTGGCTTGGATACTTGTTTCTGAGTGCTTCTGGTGAAAAGTAACAGCCTAAGTCACAACATGCTCTCATAATGCTTTTTGGGCCCTGAAAACACTAAAAGTGACATGTTGCTGTTTTCTGACCAATTAGTGATGGAAACCAGAGGAAACTGCCTTGCTACTATAGAATTCACCAAAGTACATGTTTCTGGCTTGGAAACTTGTTTCTGAGTGCTTCTGAACAAAAGTAACAACCTAAGTGACAACATGCTCTCAAAATGCTTTTCGGGCCCTGAAAACACTAAAAGTGACATGTTGCTGTTTTCTGACCAACTAGTGATGAGAACCAGAAGAAACTGCCTTGCTACTATAGAATTCACCAAAGTACATGTTTCTGGATTGGAAACTTGTTTCTGAGTGCTTCTGAACAAAAGTAACAGCCTAAGCGACAACATGCTCTCAAATGCTTTTCGGGCCGTGAAAACACTAAAAGTGACATGTTGCTGTTTTCTGACCAACTAGTGATGAGAACCAGAAGAAACTGCCTTGCTACTATAGAATTCACCAAAGTACATGTTTCTGATTGGAAACGTGTTTCTGAGTGCTTCTGGTGAAAAGTAACAGCCTAAGTGACAACATGCTCTCAAAATGCTTTTCGGGCCCTGAAAACACTAAAAGTGACATGTTGCTGTTTTCTGACCAACTAGTGATGGAAACCAGAAGAAACTGCCTTGCTACTATAGAATTCACCAAAGTACATGTTTCTGGCTTGGATACTTGTTCTGAGTGCTTCTGGTGAAAAGTAACAGCCTAAGTGACAACATGCTCTCAAAATGCTTTTCGGGCCCTGAAAACACTAAAAGTGACATGTTGCTGTTTTCTGACCAACTAGTGATGAGAACCAGGGGAAACTGCCTTGCTACTATAGAATTCACCAAAGTACATGTTTCTGGCTTGGAAACGTGTTTCTGAGTGCTTCTGGTGAAAAGTAACAGCCTAAGTGACAACATGCTCTCAAAATGCTTTTCGGGCCCTGAAAACACTAAAAGTGACATGTTGCTGTTTCTGACCACTAGTGATGAGAACCAGAAGAAACTGCCTTGCTACTATAGAATTCACCAAAGTACATGTTTCTGGCTTGGATACTTGTTTCTGAGTGCTTCTGAACAACAGTAACAGCCTAAGTGACAACATGCTCTCAAAATGCTTTTCGGGCCGTGAAAACACCTTGCTACTATAGAATTCACCAAAGTACATGTTTCTGGCTTGGAAACTTGTTTCTGAGTGCTTCTGAACAAAAGTAACAGCCTAAGTGACAACATGCTCTCAAAATGCTTTTCGGGCCCTGACAACACTAAAAGTAACATGTTGCTGTTTTCTGACCAACTAGTGATGGAAACCAGAAGAAACTGCCTTGCTACTATAGAATTCACCAAAGTACATGTTTCTGGCTTGGAAACTTGTTTCTGAGTGCTTCTGAACAAAAGTAACAGCCTAAGTGACAACATGCTCTCAAAATGCTTTTCGGGCCCTGAAAACACTAAAAGTGACATGTTGCTGTTTTCTGACCAACTAGTGATGAGAACCAGAAGAAACTGCCTTGCTACTATAGAATTCACCAAAGTACATGTTTCTGGATTGAAACGTGTTCTGAGTGCTTCTGAACAAAAGTAACAGCCTAAGTGACAACATGCTCTCAAAATGCTTTTCGGGCCCTGAAAACACTAAAAGTGACATGTTGCTGTTTTCTGACCAACTAGTGATGAAAACCAGAAGAAACTGCCTTGCTACTATAGAATTCACCAAAGTACATGTTTCTGGCTTGGATACTTGTTTCTGAGTGCTTCTGGTGAAAAGTAACAGCCTAAGCCACAACATGCTCTCATAATGCTGTTTGGGCCCTGAAAACACTAAAAGTGACATGTTGCTGTTTTCTGACCAATTAGTGATGGAAACCAGAGGAAACTGCCTTGCTACTATAGAATTCACCAAAGTACATGTTTCTGGCTTGGAAACTTGTTTCTGAGTGCTTCTGAACAAAAGTAACAACCTAGTGACAACATGCTCTCAAAATGCTTTTCGGGCCCTGAAAACACTAAAAGTGACATGTTGCTGTTTTCTGACCAACTAGTGATGAGAACCAGAAGAAACTGCCTTGCTACTATAGAATTCACCAAAGTACATGTTTCTGGCTTGGATACTTGTTTCTGAGTGCTTCTGAACAACAGTAACAGCCTAAGTGACAACATGCTCTCAAAATGCTTTTCAGGCCCTGAAAACACTGAAAGTGACATGTTGCTGTTTTCTGACCAACTAGTGATGAGAACCAGAAGAAACTGCCTTGCTACTATAGAATTCACCAAAGTACATGTTTCTGGCTTGGATACTTGTTTCTGAGTGCTTCTGAACAACAGTAACAGCCTAAGTGACAACATGCTCTCAAAATGCTTTTCGGGCCGTGAAAACACCTTGCTACTATAGAATTCACCAAAGTACATGTTTCTGGCTTGGAAACTTGTTTCTGAGTGCTTCTGAACAAAAGTAACAGCCTAAGTGACAACATGCTCTCAAAATGCTTTTCGGGCCCTGACAACACTAAAAGTGACATGTTGCTGTTTTCTGACCAACTAGTGATGGAAACCAGAAGAAACTGCCTTGCTACTATAGAATTCACCAAAGTACATGTTTCTGGCTTGGATACTTGTTTCTGAGTGCTTCTGGTGAAAAGTAACAGCCTAAGTGACAACATGCTCTCAAAATGCTTTTCGGGCCCTGAAAACACTAAAAGTGACATGTTGCTGTTTTCTGACCAACTAGTGATGTAGTGATGGAAACCAGAAGAAACTGCCTTGCTACTATAGAATTCACCAAAGTACATGTTTCTGGCTTGGATACTTGTTTCTGAGTGCTTCTGGTGAAAAGTAACAGCCTAAGTGACAACATGCTCTCAAAATGCTTTTCGGGCCCTGAAAACACTAAAAGTGACATGTTGCTGTTTTCTGACCAACTAGTGATGGAAACCAGAAGAAACTGCCTTGCTACTATAGAATTCACCAAAGTACATGTTTCTGGATTGGAAACGTGTTTCTGAGTGCTTCTGAACAAAAGTAACAGCCTAAGTGACAACATGCTCTCAAAATGCTTTTCGGGCCCTGAAAACACTAAAAGTGACATGTTGCTGTTTTCTGACCAACTAGTGATGAAAACCAGAAGAAACTGCCTTGCTACTATAGAATTCACCAAAGTACATGTTTCTGGCTTGGAAACTTGTTTCTGAGTGCTTCTGAACAAAAGTAACAGCCTAAGTGACAACATGCTCTCAAAATGCTTTTCGGGCCCTGAAAACACTAAAAGTGACATGTTGCTGTTTTCTGAACAACTACTGATGGAAACCAGAAGAAACTGCCTTGCTACTATAGAATTCACCAAAGTACATGTTTCTGGCTTGGATACTTGTTTCTGAGTGCTTCTGGTGAAAAGTAACAGCCTAAGTGACAACATGCTCTCAAAATGCTTTTCGGGCCCTGAAAACACTAAAAGTGACATGTTGCTGTTTTCTGACCAACTAGTGATGAGAACCAGGGGAAACTGCCTTGCTACTATAGAATTCACCAAAGTACATGTTTCTGGATTGGAAACGTGTTTCTGAGTGCTTCTGAACAAAAGTAACAGCCTAAGTGACAACATGCTCTCAAAATGCTTTTCGGGCCCTGAAAACACTAAAAGTGACATGTTGCTGTTTTCTGACCAACTAGTTATGGAAACCAGAAGAAACTGCCTTGCTACTATAGAATTCACCAAAGTACACGTTTCTGGATTGGAAACGTGTTTCTGAGTGCTTCTGGTGAAAAGTAACAGCCTAAGTGACAACATGCTCTCAAAATGCTTTTCGGGCCCTGAAAACACTAAAAGTGACATGTTGCTGTTTTCTGACCAACTAGTGATGGAAACCAGAAGAAACTGCCTTGCTACTATAGAATTCACCAAAGTACATGTTTCTGGCTTGGAAACTTGTTTCTGAGTGCTTCTGAACAAAAGTAACAGCCTAAGTGACAACATGCTCTCAAAATGCTTTTCGGGCCCTGAAAACACTAAAAGTGACATGTTGCTGTTTTCTGACCAACTAGTGATGGAAACCAGAAGAAACTGCCTTGCTACTATAGAATTCACCAAAGTACATGTTTCTGGCTTGGATACTTGTTTCTGAGTGCTTCTGGTGAAAAGTAACAGCCTAAGTGACAACATGCTCTCATAATGCTTTTTGGGCCCTGAAAACACTAAAAGTGACATGTTGCTGTTTTCTGACCAATTAGTGATGGAAACCAGAGGAAACTGCCTTGCTACTATAGAATTCACCAAAGTACATGTTTCTGGCTTGGAAACTTGTTTCTGAGTGCTTCTGAACAAAAGTAACAACCTAAGTGACAACATGCTCTCAAAATGCTTTTCGGGCCCTGAAAACACTAAAAGTGACATGTTGCTGTTTTCTGACCAACTAGTGATGAGAACCAGAAGAAACTGCCTTGCTACTATAGAATTCACCAAAGTACATGTTTCTGGATTGGAAACTTGTTTCTGAGTGCTTCTGAACAAAAGTAACAGCCTAAGCGACAACATGCTCTCAAAATGCTTTTCGGGCCGTGAAAACACTAAAAGTGACATGTTGCTGTTTTCTGACCAACTAGTGATGAGAACCAGAAGAAACTGCCTTGCTACTATAGAATTCACCAAAGTACATGTTTCTGGCTTGGATACTTGTTTCTGAGTGCTTCTGAACAACAGTAACAGCCTAAGTGACAACATGCTCTCAAAATGCTTTTCAGGCCCTGAAAACACTAAAAGTGACATGTTGCTGTTTTCTGACCAACTAGTGATGAGAACCAGAAGAAACTGCCTTGCTACTATAGAATTCACCAAAGTACATGTTTCTGGATTGGAAACGTGTTTCTGAGTGCTTCTGAACAAAAGTAACAGCCTAAGTGACAACATGCTCTCAAAATGCTTTTCGGGCCCTGAAAACACTAAAAGTGACATGTTGCTGTTTTCTGACCAACTAGTGATGGAAACCAGAAGAAACTGCCTTGCTACTATAGAATTCACCAAAGTACATGTTTCTGGCTTGGATACTTGTTTCTGAGTGCTTCTGGTGAAAAGTAACAGCCTAAGTGACAACATGCTCTCAAAATGCTTTTCGGGCCCTGAAAACACTAAAAGTGACATGTTGCTGTTTTCTGACCAACTAGTGATGAGAACCAGAAGAAACTGCCTTGCTACTATAGAATTCACCAAAGTACATGTTTCTGGATTGGAAACGTGTTTCTGAGTGCTTCTGGTGAAAAGTAACAGCCTAAGTGACAACATGCTCTCAAAATGCTTTTCGGGCCCTGAAAACACTAAAAGTGACATGTTGCTGTTTTCTGACCAACTAGTGATGGAAACCAGAAGAAACTGCCTTGCTACTATAGAATTCACCAAAGTACATGTTTCTGGCTTGGATACTTGTTTCTGAGTGCTTCTGGTGAAAAGTAACAGCCTAAGCGACAACATGCTCTCAAAATGCTTTTCGGGCCCTGAAAACACTAAAAGTGACATGTTGCTGTTTTCTGACCAACTAGTGATGAAAACCAGAAGAAACTGCCTTGCTACTATAGAATTCACCAAAGTACATGTTTCTGGATTGGAAACGTGTTTCTGAGTGCTTCTGAACAAAAGTAACAGCCTAAGTGACAACATGCTCTCAAAATGCTTTTCGGGCCCTGAAAACACTAAAAGTGACATGTTGCTGTTTTCTGACCAACTAGTGATGAGAACCAGGGGAAACTGCCTTGCTACTATAGAATTCACCAAAGTACATGTTTCTGGCTTGGAAACGTGTTTCTGAGTGCTTCTGGTGAAAAGTAACAGCCTAAGTGACAACATGCTCTCAAAAGGCTTTTCGGGCCGTGAAAACACTAAAAGTGACATGTTGCTATTTTCTGAAAAACTACTGATGGAAACCAGAAGAAACTGCCTTGCTACTATAGAATTCACCAAAGTACATGTTTCTGGCTTGGATACTTGTTTCTGAGTGCTTCTGGTGAAAAGTAACAGCCTAAGCGACAACATGCTCTCAAAATGCTTTTCGGGCCCTGAAAACACTAAAAGTGACATGTTGCTGTTTTCTGACCAACTAGTGATGAAAACCAGAAGAAACTGCCTTGCTACTATAGAATTCACCAAAGTACATGTTTCTGGATTGGAAACGTGTTTCTGAGTGCTTCTGAACAAAAGTAACAGCCTAAGTGACAACATGCTCTCAAAATGCTTTTCGGGCCCTGAAAACACTAAAAGTGACATGTTGCTGTTTTCTGACCAACTAGTGATGGAAACCAGAAGAAACTGCCTTGCTACTATAGAATTCACCAAAGTACATGTTTCTGGCTTGGATACTTGTTTCTGAGTGCTTCTGAACAACAGTAACAGCCTAAGTGACAACATGCTCTCAAAATGCTTTTCGGGCCGTGAAAACACCTTGCTACTATACAATTCACCAAAGTACATGTTTCTGGCTTGGAAACTTGTTTCTGGGTGCTTCTGAACAAAAGTAACAGCCTAAGTGACAACATGCTCTCAAAATGCTTTTCGGGCCCTGACAACACTAAAAGTGACATGTTGCTGTTTTCTGACCAACTAGTGATGGAAACCAGAAGAAACTGCCTTGCTACTATAGAATTCACCAAAGTACATGTTTCTGGCTTGGATACTTGTTTCTGAGTGCTTCTGGTGAAAAGTAACAGCCTAAGTGACAACATGCTGTCAAAATGCTTTTCGGGCCCTGAAAACACTAAAAGTGACATGTTGCTGTTTTCTGACCAACTAGTGATGGAAACCAGAAGAAACTGCCTTGCTACTATAGAATTCACCAAAGTACATGTTTCTGGCTTGGATACTTGTTTCTGAGTGCTTCTGGTGAAAAGTAACAGCCTAAGTGACAACATGCTCTCAAAATGCTTTTCGGGCCCTGAAAACACTAAAAGTGACATGTTGCTGTTTTCTGACCAAACTAGTGATGAGAACCAGGGGAAACTGCCTTGCTACTATAGAATTCACCAAAGTACATGTTTCTGGATTGGAAACGTGTTTCTGAGTGCTTCTGAACAAAAGTAACAGCCTAAGTGACAACATGCTCTCAAAATGCTTTTCGGGCCCTGAAAACACTAAAAGTGACATGTTGCTGTTTTCTGACCAACTAGTGATGGAAACCAGAAGAAACTGCCTTGCTACTATAGAATTCACCAAAGTACATGTTTCTGGCTTGGATACTTGTTTCTGAGTGCTTCTGGTGAAAAGTAACAGCCTAAGTGACAACATGCTCTCAAATGCTTTTCGGGCCCTGAAAACACTAAAAGTGACATGTTGCTGTTTTCTGACCAACTAGTGATGAGAACCAGGGGAAACTGCCTTGCTACTATAGAATTCACCAAAGTACATGTTTCTGGCTTGGAAACTTGTTTCTGAGTGCTTCTGAACAAAAGTAACAGCCTAAGTGACAACATGCTCTCAAAATGCTTTTCGGGCCCTGAAAACACTAAAAGTGACATGTTGCTGTTTTCTGACCAACTAGTGATGAGAACCAGAAGAAACTGCCTTGCTACTATAGAATTCACCAAAGTACATGTTTCTGGATTGGAAACGTGTTTCTGAGTGCTTCTGAACAAAAGTAACAGCCTAAGTGACAACATGCTCTCAAAATGCTTTTCGGGCCCTGAAAACACTAAAAGTGACATGTTGCTGTTTTCTGACCAACTAGTGATGAAAACCAGAAGAAACTGCCTTGCTACTATAGAATTCACCAAAGTACATGTTTCTGGCTTGGAAACTTGTTTCTGAGTGCTTCTGAACAAAAGTAACAGCCTAAGTGACAACATGCTCTCAAAATGCTTTTCGGGCCCTGAAAACACTAAAAGTGACATGTTGCTGTTTTCTGAACAACTACTGATGGAAACCAGAAGAAACTGCCTTGCTACTATAGAATTCACCAAAGTACATGTTTCTGGCTTGGATACTTGTTTCTGAGTGCTTCTGGTGAAAGTAACAGCCTAAGTGACAACATGCTCTCAAAATGCTTTTCGGGCCCTGAAAACACTAAAAGTGACATGTTGCTGTTTTCTGACCAACTAGTGATGAGAACCAGGGGAAACTGCCTTGCTACTATAGAATTCACCAAAGTACATGTTTCTGGCTTGGATACTTGTTTCTGAGTGCTTCTGGTGAAAAGTAACAGCCTAAGCGACAACATGCTCTCAAAATGCTTTTCGGGCCCTGAAAACACTAAAAGTGACATGTTGCTGTTTTCTGACCAACTAGTGATGAAAACCAGAAGAAACTGCCTTGCTACTATAGAATTCACCAAAGTACATGTTTCTGGATTGGAAACGTGTTTCTGAGTGCTTCTGAACAAAAGTAACAGCCTAAGTGACAACATGCTCTCAAAATGCTTTTCGGGCCCTGAAAACACTAAAAGTGACATGTTGCTGTTTTCTGACCAACTAGTGATGAAAACCAGAAGAAACTGCCTTGCTACTATAGAATTCACCAAAGTACATGTTTCTGGCTTGGATACTTGTTTCTGAGTGCTTCTGGTGAAAAGTAACAGCCTAAGTCACAACATGCTCTCATAATGCTTTTTGGGCCCTGAAAACACTAAAAGTGACATGTTGCTGTTTTCTGACCAATTAGTGATGGAAACCAGAGGAAACTGCCTTGCTACTATAGAATTCACCAAAGTACATGTTTCTGGCTTGGAAACTTGTTTCTGAGTGTTTCTGAACAAAAGTAACAACCTAAGTGACAACATGCTCTCAAAATGCTTTTCGGGCCCTGAAAACACTAAAAGTGACATGTTGCTGTTTTCTGACCAACTAGTGATGAGAACCAGAAGAAACTGCCTTGCTACTATAGAATTCACCAAAGTACATGTTTCTGGATTGGAAACTTGTTTCTGAGTGCTTCTGAACAAAAGTAACAGCCTAAGCGACAACATGCTCTCAAAATGCTTTTCGGGCCGTGAAAACACTAAAAGTGACATGTTGCTGTTTTCTGACCAACTAGTGATGAGAACCAGAAGAAACTGCCTTGCTACTATAGAATTCACCAAAGTACATGTTTCTGGATTGGAAACGTGTTTCTGAGTGCTTCTGGTGAAAAGTAACAGCCTAAGTGACAACATGCTCTCAAAATGCTTTTCGGGCCCTGAAAACACTAAAAGTGACATGTTGCTGTTTCTGACCAACTAGTGATGGAAACCAGAAGAAACTGCCTTGCTACTATAGAATTCACCAAAGTACATGTTTCTGGCTTGGATACTTGTTTCTGAGTGCTTCTGGTGAAAAGTAACAGCCTAAGTGACAACATGCTCTCAAAATGCTTTTCGGGCCCTGAAAACACTAAAAGTGACATGTTGCTGTTTTCTGACCAACTAGTGATGAGAACCAGGGGAAACTGCCTTGCTACTATAGAATTCACCAAAGTACATGTTTCTGGCTTGGAAACGTGTTTCTGAGTGCTTCTGGTGAAAAGTAACAGCCTAAGTGACAACATGCTCTCAAAATGCTTTTCGGGCCCTGAAAACACTAAAAGTGACATGTTGCTGTTTTCTGACCAACTAGTGATGAAAACCAGAAGAAACTGCCTTGCTACTATAGAATTCACCAAAGTACATGTTTCTGGATTGGAAACGTGTTTCTGAGTGCTTCTGAACAAAAGTAACAGCCTAAGTGACAACATGCTCTCAAAATGCTTTTCGGGCCCTGAAAACACTAAAAGTGACATGTTGCTGTTTTCTGACCAACTAGTGATGAAAACCAGAAGAAACTGCCTTGCTACTATAGAATTCACCAAAGTACATGTTTCTGGCTTGGATACTTGTTTCTGAGTGCTTCTGGTGAAAAGTAACAGCCTAAGCCACAACATGCTCTCATAATGCTTTTTGGGCCCTGAAAACACTAAAAGTGACATGTTGCTGTTTTCTGACCAATTAGTGATGGAAACCAGAGGAAACTGCCTTGCTACTATAGAATTCACCAAAGTACATGTTTCTGGCTTGGAAACTTGTTTCTGAGTGCTTCTGAACAAAAGTAACAACCTAAGTGACAACATGCTCTCAAAATGCTTTTCGGGCCCTGAAAACACTAAAAGTGACATGTTGCTGTTTTCTGACCAACTAGTGATGAGAACCAGAAGAAACTGCCTTGCTACTATAGAATTCACCAAAGTACATGTTTCTGGCTTGGATACTTGTTTCTGAGTGCTTCTGAACAACAGTAACAGCCTAAGTGACAACATGCTCTCAAAATGCTTTTCAGGCCCTGAAAACACTGAAAGTGACATGTTGCTGTTTTCTGACCAACTAGTGATGAGAACCAGAAGAAACTGCCTTGCTACTATAGAATTCACCAAAGTACATGTTTCTGGCTTGGATACTTGTTTCTGAGTGCTTCTGAACAACAGTAACAGCCTAAGTGACAACATGCTCTCAAAATGCTTTTCGGGCCGTGAAAACACCTTGCTACTATAGAATTCACCAAAGTACATGTTTCTGGCTTGGAAACTTGTTTCTGAGTGCTTCTGAACAAAAGTAACAGCCTAAGTGACAACATGCTCTCAAAATGCTTTTCGGGCCCTGACAACACTAAAAGTAACATGTTGCTGTTTTCTGACCAACTAGTGATGGAAACCAGAAGAAACTGCCTTGCTACTATAGAATTCACCAAAGTACATGTTTCTGGCTTGGAAACTTGTTTCTGAGTGCTTCTGAACAAAAGTAACAGCCTAAGTGACAACATGCTCTCAAAATGCTTTTCGGGCCCTGAAAACACTAAAAGTGACATGTTGCTGTTTTCTGACCAACTAGTGATGAGAACCAGAAGAAACTGCCTTGCTACTATAGAATTCACCAAAGTACATGTTTCTGGATTGGAAACGTGTTTCTGAGTGCTTCTGAACAAAAGTAACAGCCTAAGTGACAACATGCTCTCAAAATGCTTTTCGGGCCCTGAAAACACTAAAAGTGACATGTTGCTGTTTTCTGACCAACTAGTGATGAAAACCAGAAGAAACTGCCTTGCTACTATAGAATTCACCAAAGTACATGTTTCTGGCTTGGAAACTTGTTTCTGAGTGCTTCTGAACAAAAGTAACAGCCTAAGTGACAACATGCTCTCAAAATGCTTTTCGGGCCCTGAAAACACTAAAAGTGACATGTTGCTGTTTTCTGAACAACTACTGATGGAAACCAGAAGAAACTGCCTTGCTACTATAGAATTCACCAAAGTACATGTTTCTGGCTTGGATACTTGTTTCTGAGTGCTTCTGGTGAAAAGTAACAGCCTAAGTGACAACATGCTCTCAAAATGCTTTTCGGGCCCTGAAAACACTAAAAGTGACATGTTGCTGTTTTCTGACCAACTAGTGATGAGAACCAGGGGAAACTGCCTTGCTACTATAGAATTCACCAAAGTACATGTTTCTGGATTGGAAACGTGTTTCTGAGTGCTTCTGAACAAAAGTAACAGCCTAAGTGACAACATGCTCTCAAAATGCTTTTCGGGCCCTGAAAACACTAAAAGTGACATGTTGCTGTTTTCTGACCAACTAGTTATGGAAACCAGAAGAAACTGCCTTGCTACTATAGAATTCACCAAAGTACATGTTTCTGGATTGGAAACGTGTTTCTGAGTGCTTCTGGTGAAAAGTAACAGCCTAAGTGACAACATGCTCTCAAAATGCTTTTCGGGCCCTGAAAACACTAAAAGTGACATGTTGCTGTTTTCTGACCAACTAGTGATGGAAACCAGAAGAAACTGCCTTGCTACTATAGAATTCACCAAAGTACATGTTTCTGGCTTGGAAACTTGTTTCTGAGTGCTTCTGAACAAAAGTAACAGCCTAAGTGACAACATGCTCTCAAAATGCTTTTCGGGCCCTGAAAACACTAAAAGTGACATGTTGCTGTTTTCTGACCAACTAGTGATGGAAACCAGAAGAAACTGCCTTGCTACTATAGAATTCACCAAAGTACATGTTTCTGGCTTGGATACTTGTTTCTGAGTGCTTCTGGTGAAAAGTAACAGCCTAAGTGACAACATGCTCTCATAATGCTTTTTGGGCCCTGAAAACACTAAAAGTGACATGTTGCTGTTTTCTGACCAATTAGTGATGGAAACCAGAGGAAACTGCCTTGCTACTATAGAATTCACCAAAGTACATGTTTCTGGCTTGGAAACTTGTTTCTGAGTGCTTCTGAACAAAAGTAACAACCTAAGTGACAACATGCTCTCAAAATGCTTTTCGGGCCCTGAAAACACTAAAAGTGACATGTTGCTGTTTTCTGACCAACTAGTGATGAGAACCAGAAGAAACTGCCTTGCTACTATAGAATTCACCAAAGTACATGTTTCTGGATTGGAAACTTGTTTCTGAGTGCTTCTGAACAAAAGTAACAGCCTAAGCGACAACATGCTCTCAAAATGCTTTTCGGGCCGTGAAAACACTAAAAGTGACATGTTGCTGTTTTCTGACCAACTAGTGATGAGAACCAGAAGAAACTGCCTTGCTACTATAGAATTCACCAAAGTACATGTTTCTGGCTTGGATACTTGTTTCTGAGTGCTTCTGAACAACAGTAACAGCCTAAGTGACAACATGCTCTCAAAATGCTTTTCAGGCCCTGAAAACACTAAAAGTGACATGTTGCTGTTTTCTGACCAACTAGTGATGAGAACCAGAAGAAACTGCCTTGCTACTATAGAATTCACCAAAGTACATGTTTCTGGCTTGGATACTTGTTTCTGAGTGCTTCTGAACAACAGTAACAGCCTAAGTGACAACATGCTCTCAAAATGCTTTTCGGGCCGTGAAAACACCTTGCTACTATACAATTCACCAAAGTACATGTTTCTGGCTTGGAAACTTGTTTCTGGGTGCTTCTGAACAAAAGTAACAGCCTAAGTGACAACATGCTCTCAAAATGCTTTTCGGGCCCTGACAACACTAAAAGTGACATGTTGCTGTTTTCTGACCAACTAGTGATGGAAACCAGAAGAAACTGCCTTGCTACTATAGAATTCACCAAAGTACATGTTTCTGGCTTGGATACTTGTTTCTGAGTGCTTCTGGTGAAAAGTAACAGCCTAAGTGACAACATGCTGTCAAAATGCTTTTCGGGCCCTGAAAACACTAAAAGTGACATGTTGCTGTTTTCTGACCAACTAGTGATGGAAACCAGAAGAAACTGCCTTGCTACTATAGAATTCACCAAAGTACATGTTTCTGGCTTGGATACTTGTTTCTGAGTGCTTCTGGTGAAAAGTAACAGCCTAAGTGACAACATGCTCTCAAAATGCTTTTCGGGCCCTGAAAACACTAAAAGTGACATGTTGCTGTTTTCTGACCAACTAGTGATGAGAACCAGGGGAAACTGCCTTGCTACTATAGAATTCACCAAAGTACATGTTTCTGGATTGGAAACGTGTTTCTGAGTGCTTCTGAACAAAAGTAACAGCCTAAGTGACAACATGCTCTCAAAATGCTTTTCGGGCCCTGAAAACACTAAAAGTGACATGTTGCTGTTTTCTGACCAACTAGTGATGGAAACCAGAAGAAACTGCCTTGCTACTATAGAATTCACCAAAGTACATGTTTCTGGCTTGGATACTTGTTTCTGAGTGCTTCTGGTGAAAAGTAACAGCCTAAGTGACAACATGCTCTCAAAATGCTTTTCGGGCCCTGAAAACACTAAAAGTGACATGTTGCTGTTTTCTGACCAACTAGTGATGAGAACCAGGGGAAACTGCCTTGCTACTATAGAATTCACCAAAGTACATGTTTCTGGCTTGGAAACTTGTTTCTGAGTGCTTCTGAACAAAAGTAACAGCCTAAGTGACAACATGCTCTCAAAATGCTTTTCGGGCCCTGAAAACACTAAAAGTGACATGTTGCTGTTTTCTGACCAACTAGTGATGAGAACCAGAAGAAACTGCCTTGCTACTATAGAATTCACCAAAGTACATGTTTCTGGATTGGAAACGTGTTTCTGAGTGCTTCTGAACAAAAGTAACAGCCTAAGTGACAACATGCTCTCAAATGCTTTTCGGGCCCTGAAAACACTAAAAGTGACATGTTGCTGTTTTCTGACCAACTAGTGATGAAAACCAGAAGAAACTGCCTTGCTACTATAGAATTCACCAAAGTACATGTTTCTGGCTTGGAAACTTGTTTCTGAGTGCTTCTGAACAAAAGTAACAGCCTAAGTGACAACATGCTCTCAAAATGCTTTTCGGGCCCTGAAAACACTAAAAGTGACATGTTGCTGTTTTCTGAACAACTACTGATGGAAACCAGAAGAAACTGCCTTGCTACTATAGAATTCACCAAAGTACATGTTTCTGGCTTGGATACTTGTTTCTGAGTGCTTCTGGTGAAAAGTAACAGCCTAAGTGACAACATGCTCTCAAAATGCTTTTCGGGCCCTGAAAACACTAAAAGTGACATGTTGCTGTTTTCTGACCAACTAGTGATGAGAACCAGGGGAAACTGCCTTGCTACTATAGAATTCACCAAAGTACATGTTTCTGGATTGGAAACGTGTTTCTGAGTGCTTCTGAACAAAAGTAACAGCCTAAGTGACAACATGCTCTCAAAATGCTTTTCGGGCCCTGAAAACACTAAAAGTGACATGTTGCTGTTTTCTGACCAACTAGTTATGGAAACCAGAAGAAACTGCCTTGCTACTATAGAATTCACCAAAGTACATGTTTCTGGATTGGAAACGTGTTTCTGAGTGCTTCTGGTGAAAAGTAACAGCCTAAGTGACAACATGCTCTCAAAATGCTTTTCGGGCCCTGAAAACACTAAAAGTGACATGTTGCTGTTTTCTGACCAACTAGTGATGGAAACCAGAAGAAACTGCCTTGCTACTATAGAATTCACCAAAGTACATGTTTCTGGCTTGGAAACTTGTTTCTGAGTGCTTCTGAACAAAAGTAACAGCCTAAGTGACAACATGCTCTCAAAATGCTTTTCGGGCCCTGAAAACACTAAAAGTGACATGTTGCTGTTTTCTGACCAACTAGTGATGGAAACCAGAAGAAACTGCCTTGCTACTATAGAATTCACCAAAGTACATGTTTCTGGCTTGGATACTTGTTTCTGAGTGCTTCTGGTGAAAAGTAACAGCCTAAGTGACAACATGCTCTCATAATGCTTTTTGGGCCCTGAAAACACTAAAAGTGACATGTTGCTGTTTTCTGACCAACTAGTGATGGAAACCAGAAGAAACTGCCTTGCTACTATAGAATTCACCAAAGTACATGTTTCTGGCTTGGATACTTGTTTCTGAGTGCTTCTGGTGAAAAGTAACAGCCTAAGTGACAACATGCTCTCATAATGCTTTTTGGGCCCTGAAAACACTAAAAGTGACATGTTGCTGTTTTCTGACCAATTAGTGATGGAAACCAGAGGAAACTGCCTTGCTACTATAGAATTCACCAAAGTACATGTTTCTGGCTTGGAAACTTGTTTCTGAGTGCTTCTGAACAAAAGTAACAACCTAAGTGACAACATGCTCTCAAAATGCTTTTCGGGCCCTGAAAACACTAAAAGTGACATGTTGCTGTTTTCTGACCAACTAGTGATGAGAACCAGAAGAAACTGCCTTGCTACTATAGAATTCACCAAAGTACATGTTTCTGGATTGGAAACTTGTTTCTGAGTGCTTCTGAACAAAAGTAACAGCC
This sequence comes from Epinephelus lanceolatus, assembly GCF_041903045.1. NCBI lineage: Eukaryota > Metazoa > Chordata > Actinopteri > Perciformes > Serranidae > Epinephelus > Epinephelus lanceolatus. The sequence continues at coordinate 57,637 of NW_027556814.1, read as the reverse complement.
TAAGCGACAACATGCTCTCAAAATGCTTTTCGGGCCGTGAAAACACTAAAAGTGACATGTTGCTGTTTTCTGACCAACTAGTGATGAGAACCAGAAGAAACTGCCTTGCTACTATAGAATTCACCAAAGTACATGTTTCTGGCTTGGATACTTGTTTCTGAGTGCTTCTGAACAACAGTAACAGCCTAAGTGACAACATGCTCTCAAAATGCTTTTCAGGCCCTGAAAACACTAAAAGTGACATGTTGCTGTTTTCTGACCAACTAGTGATGAGAACCAGAAGAAACTGCCTTGCTACTATAGAATTCACCAAAGTACATGTTTCTGGCTTGGATACTTGTTTCTGAGTGCTTCTGAACAACAGTAACAGCCTAAGTGACAACATGCTCTCAAAATGCTTTTCGGGCCGTGAAAACACCTTGCTACTATAGAATTCACCAAAGTACATGTTTCTGGCTTGGATACTTGTTTCTGAGTGCTTCTGGTGAAAAGTAACAGCCTAAGTGACAACATGCTCTCAAAATGCTTTTCGGGCCCTGAAAACACTAAAAGTGACATGTTGCTGTTTTCTGACCAACTAGTGATGGAAACCAGAAGAAACTGCCTTGCTACTATAGAATTCACCAAAGTACATGTTTCTGGCTTGGATACTTGTTTCTGAGTGCTTCTGGTGAAAAGTAACAGCCTAAGTGACAACATGCTCTCAAAATGCTTTTCGGGCCCTGAAAACACTAAAAGTGACATGTTGCTGTTTTCTGACCAACTAGTGATGAGAACCAGAAGAAACTGCCTTGCTACTATAGAATTCACCAAAGTACATGTTTCTGGCTTGGATACTTGTTTCTGAGTGCTTCTGAACAACAGTAACAGCCTAAGTGACAACATGCTCTCAAAATGCTTTTCGGGCCGTGAAAACACCTTGCTACTATAGAATTCACCAAAGTACATGTTTCTGGCTTGGATACTTGTTTCTGAGTGCTTCTGGTGAAAAGTAACAGCCTAAGTGACAACATGCTCTCAAAATGCTTTTCGGGCCCTGAAAACACTAAAAGTGACATGTTGCTGTTTTCTGACCAACTAGTGATGGAAACCAGAAGAAACTGCCTTGCTACTATAGAATTCACCAAAGTACATGTTTCTGGCTTGGATACTTGTTTCTGAGTGCTTCTGGTGAGAAGTAACAGCCTAAGTGACAACATGCTCTCAAAATGCTTTTCAGGCCCTGAAAACACTAAAAGTGACATGTTGCTGTTTTCTGACCAACTAGTGATGAGAACCAGGGGAAACTGCCTTGCTACTATAGAATTCACCAAAGTACATGTTTCTGGCTTGGAAACTTGTTTCTGAGTGCTTCTGAACAAAAGTAACAGCCTAAGTGACAACATGCTCTCAAAATGCTTTTCGGGCCCTGAAAACACTAAAAGTGACATGTTGCTGTTTTCTGACCAACTAGTGATGAGAACCAGAAGAAACTGCCTTGCTACTATAGAATTCACCAAAGTACATGTTTCTGGCTTGGATACTTGTTTCTGAGTGCTTCTGGTGAAAAGTAACAGCCTAAGTGACAACATGCTCTCAAAATGCTTTTCGGGCCCTGAAAACACTAAAAGTGACATGTTGCTGTTTTCTGACCAACTAGTGATGGAAACCAGAAGAAACTGCCTTGCTACTATAGACTTCACCAAAGTACATGTTTCTGGCTTGGATACTTGTTTCTGAGTGCTTCTGGTGAAAAGTAACAGCCTAAGTGACAACATGCTCTCAAAATGCTTTTCGGGCCCTGAAAACACTAAAAGTGACATGTTGCTGTTTTCTGACCAACTAGTGATGAGAACCAGGGGAAACTGCCTTGCTACTATAGAATTCACCAAAGTACATGTTTCTGGCTTGGAAACTTGTTTCTGAGTGCTTCTGAACAAAAGTAACAGCCTAAGTGACAACATGCTCTCAAAATGCTTTTCGGGCCCTGAAAACACTAAAAGTGACATGTTGCTGTTTTCTGACCAACTAGTGATGAGAACCAGAAGAAACTGCCTTGCTACTATAGAATTCACCAAAGTACATGTTTCTGGATTGGAAACGTGTTTCTGAGTGCTTCTGGTGAAAAGTAACAGCCTAAGTGACAACATGCTCTCAAAATGCTTTTCGGGCCCTGAAAACACTAAAAGTGACATGTTGCTGTTTTCTGACCAACTAGTGATGGAAACCAGAAGAAACTGCCTTGCTACTATAGAATTCACCAAAGTACATGTTTCTGGCTTGGATACTTGTTTCTGAGTGCTTCTGGTGAAAAGTAACAGCCTAAGCGACAACATGCTCTCAAAATGCTTTTCGGGCCCTGAAAACACTAAAAGTGACATGTTGCTGTTTTCTGACCAACTAGTGATGAAAACCAGAAGAAACTGCCTTGCTACTATAGAATTCACCAAAGTACATGTTTCTGGATTGGAAACGTGTTTCTGAGTGCTTCTGAACAAAAGTAACAGCCTAAGTGACAACATGCTCTCAAAATGCTTTTCGGGCCCTGAAAACACTAAAAGTGACATGTTGCTGTTTTCTGACCAACTAGTGATGAGAACCAGGGGAAACTGCCTTGCTACTATAGAATTCACCAAAGTACATGTTTCTGGCTTGGAAACGTGTTTCTGAGTGCTTCTGGTGAAAAGTAACAGCCTAAGTGACAACATGCTCTCAAAAGGCTTTTCGGGCCGTGAAAACACTAAAAGTGACATGTTGCTATTTTCTGAAAAACTACTGATGGAAACCAGAAGAAACTGCCTTGCTACTATAGAATTCACCAAAGTACATGTTTCTGGCTTGGATACTTGTTTCTGAGTGCTTCTGGTGAAAAGTAACAGCCTAAGCGACAACATGCTCTCAAAATGCTTTTCGGGCCCTGAAAACACTAAAAGTGACATGTTGCTGTTTTCTGACCAACTAGTGATGAAAACCAGAAGAAACTGCCTTGCTACTATAGAATTCACCAAAGTACATGTTTCTGGATTGGAAACGTGTTTCTGAGTGCTTCTGAACAAAAGTAACAGCCTAAGTGACAACATGCTCTCAAAATGCTTTTCGGGCCCTGAAAACACTAAAAGTGACATGTTGCTGTTTTCTGACCAACTAGTGATGAAAACCAGAAGAAACTGCCTTGCTACTATAGAATTCACCAAAGTACATGTTTCTGGCTTGGATACTTGTTTCTGAGTGCTTCTGGTGAAAAGTAACAGCCTAAGTCACAACATGCTCTCATAATGCTTTTTGGGCCCTGAAAACACTAAAAGTGACATGTTGCTGTTTTCTGACCAATTAGTGATGGAAACCAGAGGAAACTGCCTTGCTACTATAGAATTCACCAAAGTACATGTTTCTGGCTTGGAAACTTGTTTCTGAGTGCTTCTGAACAAAAGTAACAACCTAAGTGACAACATGCTCTCAAAATGCTTTTCGGGCCCTGAAAACACTAAAAGTGACATGTTGCTGTTTTCTGACCAACTAGTGATGAGAACCAGAAGAAACTGCCTTGCTACTATAGAATTCACCAAAGTACATGTTTCTGGATTGGAAACTTGTTTCTGAGTGCTTCTGAACAAAAGTAACAGCCTAAGCGACAACATGCTCTCAAAATGCTTTTCGGGCCGTGAAAACACTAAAAGTGACATGTTGCTGTTTTCTGACCAACTAGTGATGAGAACCAGAAGAAACTGCCTTGCTACTATAGAATTCACCAAAGTACATGTTTCTGGCTTGGATACTTGTTTCTGAGTGCTTCTGAACAACAGTAACAGCCTAAGTGACAACATGCTCTCAAAATGCTTTTCGGGCCGTGAAAACACCTTGCTACTATAGAATTCACCAAAGTACATGTTTCTGGCTTGGAAACTTGTTTCTGAGTGCTTCTGAACAAAAGTAACAGCCTAAGTGACAACATGCTCTCAAAATGCTTTTCGGGCCCTGAAAACACTAAAAGTGACATGTTGCTGTTTTCTGAACAACTACTGATGGAAACCAGAAGAAACTGCCTTGCTACTATAGAATTCACCAAAGTACATGTTTCTGGCTTGGATACTTGTTTCTGAGTGCTTCTGGTGAAAAGTAACAGCCTAAGTGACAACATGCTCTCAAAATGCTTTTCGGGCCCTGAAAACACTAAAAGTGACATGTTGCTGTTTTCTGACCAACTAGTGATGAGAACCAGGGGAAACTGCCTTGCTACTATAGAATTCACCAAAGTACATGTTTCTGGATTGGAAACGTGTTTCTGAGTGCTTCTGAACAAAAGTAACAGCCTAAGTGACAACATGCTCTCAAAATGCTTTTCGGGCCCTGAAAACACTAAAAGTGACATGTTGCTGTTTTCTGACCAACTAGTTATGGAAACCAGAAGAAACTGCCTTGCTACTATAGAATTCACCAAAGTACATGTTTCTGGATTGGAAACGTGTTTCTGAGTGCTTCTGGTGAAAAGTAACAGCCTAAGTGACAACATGCTCTCAAAATGCTTTTCGGGCCCTGAAAACACTAAAAGTGACATGTTGCTGTTTTCTGACCAACTAGTGATGGAAACCAGAAGAAACTGCCTTGCTACTATAGAATTCACCAAAGTACATGTTTCTGGCTTGGAAACTTGTTTCTGAGTGCTTCTGAACAAAAGTAACAGCCTAAGTGACAACATGCTGTCAAAATGCTTTTCGGGCCCTGAAAACACTAAAAGTGACATGTTGCTGTTTTCTGACCAACTAGTGATGGAAACCAGAAGAAACTGCCTTGCTACTATAGAATTCACCAAAGTACATGTTTCTGGCTTGGATACTTGTTTCTGAGTGCTTCTGGTGAAAAGTAACAGCCTAAGTGACAACATGCTCTCATAATGCTTTTTGGGCCCTGAAAACACTAAAAGTGACATGTTGCTGTTTTCTGACCAATTAGTGATGGAAACCAGAGGAAACTGCCTTGCTACTATAGAATTCACCAAAGTACATGTTTCTGGCTTGGAAACTTGTTTCTGAGTGCTTCTGAACAAAAGTAACAACCTAAGTCACAACATGCTCTCAAAATGCTTTTCGGGCCCTGAAAACACTAAAAGTGACATGTTGCTGTTTTCTGACCAACTAGTGATGAGAACCAGAAGAAACTGCCTTGCTACTATAGAATTCACCAAAGTACATGTTTCTGGATTGGAAACTTGTTTCTGAGTGCTTCTGAACAAAAGTAACAGCCTAAGCGACAACATGCTCTCAAAATGCTTTTCGGGCCGTGAAAACACTAAAAGTGACATGTTGCTGTTTTCTGACCAACTAGTGATGAGAACCAGAAGAAACTGCCTTGCTACTATAGAATTCACCAAAGTACATGTTTCTGGCTTGGATACTTGTTTCTGAGTGCTTCTGAACAACAGTAACAGCCTAAGTGACAACATGCTCTCAAAATGCTTTTCAGGCCCTGAAAACACTAAAAGTGACATGTTGCTGTTTTCTGACCAACTAGTGATGAGAACCAGAAGAAACTGCCTTGCTACTATAGAATTCACCAAAGTACATGTTTCTGGCTTGGATACTTGTTTCTGAGTGCTTCTGAACAACAGTAACAGCCTAAGTGACAACATGCTCTCAAAATGCTTTTCGGGCCGTGAAAACACCTTGCTACTATAGAATTCACCAAAGTACATGTTTCTGGCTTGGAAACTTGTTTCTGAGTGCTTCTGAACAAAAGTAACAGCCTAAGTGACAACATGCTCTCAAAATGCTTTTCGGGCCCTGACAACACTAAAAGTGACATGTTGCTGTTTTCTGACCAACTAGTGATGGAAACCAGAAGAAACTGCCTTGCTACTATAGAATTCACCAAAGTACATGTTTCTGGCTTGGATACTTGTTTCTGAGTGCTTCTGGTGAAAAGTAACAGCCTAAGTGACAACATGCTCTCAAAATGCTTTTCGGGCCCTGAAAACACTAAAAGTGACATGTTGCTGTTTTCTGACCAACTAGTGATGGAAACCAGAAGAAACTGCCTTGCTACTATAGAATTCACCAAAGTACATGTTTCTGGCTTGGATACTTGTTTCTGAGTGCTTCTGGTGAAAAGTAACAGCCTAAGTGACAACATGCTCTCAAAATGCTTTTCGGGCCCTGAAAACACTAAAAGTGACATGTTGCTGTTTTCTGACCAACTAGTGATGAGAACCAGGGGAAACTGCCTTGCTACTATAGAATTCACCAAAGTACATGTTTCTGGATTGGAAACGTGTTTCTGAGTGCTTCTGAACAAAAGTAACAGCCTAAGTGACAACATGCTCTCAAAATGCTTTTCGGGCCCTGAAAACACTAAAAGTGACATGTTGCTGTTTTCTGACCAACTAGTGATGGAAACCAGAAGAAACTGCCTTGCTACTATAGAATTCACCAAAGTACATGTTTCTGGCTTGGATACTTGTTTCTGAGTGCTTCTGGTGAAAAGTAACAGCCTAAGTGACAACATGCTCTCAAAATGCTTTTCGGGCCCTGAAAACACTAAAAGTGACATGTTGCTGTTTTCTGACCAACTAGTGATGAGAACCAGGGGAAACTGCCTTGCTACTATAGAATTCACCAAAGTACATGTTTCTGGCTTGGAAAGTTGTTTCTGAGTGCTTCTGAACAAAAGTAACAGCCTAAGTGACAACATGCTCTCAAAATGCTTTTCGGGCCCTGAAAACACTAAAAGTGACATGTTGCTGTTTTCTGACCAACTAGTGATGAGAACCAGAAGAAACTGCCTTGCTACTATAGAATTCACCAAAGTACATGTTTCTGGATTGGAAACGTGTTTCTGAGTGCTTCTGAACAAAAGTAACAGCCTAAGTGACAACATGCTCTCAAAATGCTTTTCGGGCCCTGAAAACACTAAAAGTGACATGTTGCTGTTTTCTGACCAACTAGTGATGAAAACCAGAAGAAACTGCCTTGCTACTATAGAATTCACCAAAGTACATGTTTCTGGCTTGGAAACTTGTTTCTGAGTGCTTCTGAACAAAAGTAACAGCCTAAGTGACAACATGCTCTCAAAATGCTTTTCGGGCCCTGAAAACACTAAAAGTGACATGTTGCTGTTTTCTGAACAACTACTGATGGAAACCAGAAGAAACTGCCTTGCTACTATAGAATTCACCAAAGTACATGTTTCTGGCTTGGATACTTGTTTCTGAGTGCTTCTGGTGAAAAGTAACAGCCTAAGTGACAACATGCTCTCAAAATGCTTTTCGGGCCCTGAAAACACTAAAAGTGACATGTTGCTGTTTTCTGACCAACTAGTGATGAGAACCAGGGGAAACTGCCTTGCTACTATAGAATTCACCAAAGTACATGTTTCTGGATTGGAAACGTGTTTCTGAGTGCTTCTGAACAAAAGTAACAGCCTAAGTGACAACATGCTCTCAAAATGCTTTTCGGGCCCTGAAAACACTAAAAGTGACATGTTGCTGTTTTCTGACCAACTAGTTATGGAAACCAGAAGAAACTGCCTTGCTACTATAGAATTCACCAAAGTACATGTTTCTGGATTGGAAACGTGTTTCTGAGTGCTTCTGGTGAAAAGTAACAGCCTAAGTGACAACATGCTCTCAAAATGCTTTTCGGGCCCTGAAAACACTAAAAGTGACATGTTGCTGTTTTCTGACCAACTAGTGATGGAAACCAGAAGAAACTGCCTTGCTACTATAGAATTCACCAAAGTACATGTTTCTGGCTTGGAAACTTGTTTCTGAGTGCTTCTGAACAGAAGTAACAGCCTAAGTGACAACATGCTCTCAAAATGCTTTTCGGGCCCTGAAAACACTAAAAGTGACATGTTGCTGTTTTCTGACCAACTAGTGATGGAAACCAGAAGAAACTGCCTTGCTACTATAGAATTCACCAAAGTACATGTTTCTGGCTTGGATACTTGTTTCTGAGTGCTTCTGGTGAAAAGTAACAGCCTAAGTGACAACATGCTCTCATAATGCTTTTTGGGCCCTGAAAACACTAAAAGTGACATGTTGCTGTTTTCTGACCAATTAGTGATGGAAACCAGAGGAAACTGCCTTGCTACTATAGAATTCACCAAAGTACATGTTTCTGGCTTGGAAACTTGTTTCTGAGTGCTTCTGAACAAAAGTAACAACCTAAGTGACAACATGCTCTCAAAATGCTTTTCGGGCCCTGAAAACACTAAAAGTGACATGTTGCTGTTTTCTGACCAACTAGTGATGAGAACCAGAAGAAACTGCCTTGCTACTATAGAATTCACCAAAGTACATGTTTCTGGATTGGAAACTTGTTTCTGAGTGCTTCTGAACAAAAGTAACAGCCTAAGCGACAACATGCTCTCAAAATGCTTTTCGGGCCGTGAAAACACTAAAAGTGACATGTTGCTGTTTTCTGACCAACTAGTGATGAGAACCAGAAGAAACTGCCTTGCTACTATAGAATTCACCAAAGTACATGTTTCTGGCTTGGATACTTGTTTCTGAGTGCTTCTGAACAACAGTAACAGCCTAAGTGACAACATGCTCTCAAAATGCTTTTCAGGCCCTGAAAACACTAAAAGTGACATGTTGCTGTTTTCTGACCAACTAGTGATGAGAACCAGAAGAAACTGCCTTGCTACTATAGAATTCACCAAAGTACATGTTTCTGGCTTGGATACTTGTTTCTGAGTGCTTCTGAACAACAGTAACAGCCTAAGTGACAACATGCTCTCAAAATGCTTTTCGGGCCGTGAAAACACCTTGCTACTATAGAATTCACCAAAGTACATGTTTCTGGCTTGGATACTTGTTTCTGAGTGCTTCTGGTGAAAAGTAACAGCCTAAGTGACAACATGCTCTCAAAATGCTTTTCGGGCCCTGAAAACACTAAAAGTGACATGTTGCTGTTTTCTGACCAACTAGTGATGAGAACCAGAAGAAACTGCCTTGCTACTATAGAATTCACCAAAGTACATGTTTCTGGCTTGGATACTTGTTTCTGAGTGCTTCTGAACAACAGTAACAGCCTAAGTGACAACATGCTCTCAAAATGCTTTTCGGGCCGTGGAAACACCTTGCTACTATAGAATTCACCAAAGTACATGTTTCTGGCTTGGATACTTGTTTCTGAGTGCTTCTGGTGAAAAGTAACAGCCTAAGTGACAACATGCTCTCAAAATGCTTTTCGGGCCCTGAAAACACTAAAAGTGACATGTTGCTGTTTTCTGACCAACTAGTGATGGAAACCAGAAGAAACTGCCTTGCTACTATAGAATTCACCAAAGTACATGTTTCTGGATTGGAAACGTGTTTCTGAGTGCTTCTGGTGAAAAGTAACAGCCTAAGTGACAACATGCTCTCAAAATGCTTTTCGGGCCCTGAAAACACTAAAAGTGACATGTTGCTGTTTTCTGACCAACTAGTGATGAAAACCAGAAGAAACTGCCTTGCTACTATAGAATTCACCAAAGTACATGTTTCTGGATTGGAAACGTGTTTCTGAGTGCTTCTGAACAAAAGTAACAGCCTAAGTGACAACATGCTCTCAAAATGCTTTTCGGGCCCTGAAAACACTAAAAGTGACATGTTGCTGTTTTCTGACCAACTACTGATGGAAACCAGAAGAAACTGCCTTGCTACTATAGAATTCACCAAAGTACATGTTTCTGGCTTGGAAACTTGTTTCTGAGTGCTTCTGAACAAAAGTAACAGCCTAAGTGACAACATGCTCTCAAAATGCTTTTCGGGCCCTGAAAACACTAAAAGTGACATGTTGCTGTTTTCTGACCAACTAGTGATGAGAACCAGAAGAAACTGCCTTGCTACTATAGAATTCACCAAAGTACATGTTTCTGGATTGGAAACTTGTTTCTGAGTGCTTCTGGTGAAAAGTAACAGCCTAAGCGACAACATGCTCTCAAAATGCTCTTCGGGCCCTGAAAACACTAAAAGTGACATGTTGCTGTTTTCTGACCAACTAGTGATGAGAACCAGAAGAAACTGCCTTGCTACTATAGAATTCACCAAAGTACATGTTTCTGGCTTGGATACTTGTTTCTGAGTGCTTCTGGTGAAAAGTAACAGCCTAAGTGACAACATGCTCTCAAAAGGCTTTTCGGGCCGTGAAAACACTAAAAGTGACATGTTGCTGTTTTCTGAAAAACTACTGATGGAAACCAGAAGAAACTGCCTTGCTACTATAGAATTCACCAAAGTACATGTTTCTGGCTTGGATACTTGTTTCTGAGTGCTTCTGGTGAAAAGTAACAGCCTAAGCGACAACATGCTCTCAAAATGCTTTTCGGGCCCTGAAAACACTAAAAGTGACATGTTGCTGTTTTCTGACCAACTAGTGATGAAAACCAGAAGAAACTGCCTTGCTACTATAGAATTCACCAAAGTACATGTTTCTGGATTGGAAACGTGTTTCTGAGTGCTTCTGAACAAAAGTAACAGCCTAAGTGACAACATGCTCTCAAAATGCTTTTCGGGCCCTGAAAACACTAAAAGTGACATGTTGCTGTTTTCTGACCAACTAGTGATGAAAACCAGAAGAAACTGCCTTGCTACTATAGAATTCACCAAAGTACATGTTTCTGGCTTGGATACTTGTTTCTGAGTGCTTCTGGTGAAAAGTAACAGCCTAAGTGACAACATGCTCTCATAATGCTTTTTGGGCCCTGAAAACACTAAAAGTGACATGTTGCTGTTTTCTGACCAATTAGTGATGGAAACCAGAGGAAACTGCCTTGCTACTATAGAATTCACCAAAGTACATGTTTCTGGCTTGGAAACTTGTTTCTGAGTGCTTCTGAACAAAAGTAACAACCTAAGTGACAACATGCTCTCAAAATGCTTTTCGGGCCCTGAAAACACTAAAAGTGACATGTTGCTGTTTTCTGACCAACTAGTGATGAGAACCAGAAGAAACTGCCTTGCTACTATAGAATTCACCAAAGTACATGTTTCTGGATTGGAAACTTGTTTCTGAGTGCTTCTGAACAAAAGTAACAGCCTAAGCGACAACATGCTCTCAAAATGCTTTTCGGGCCGTGAAAACACTAAAAGTGACATGTTGCTGTTTTCTGACCAACTAGTGATGAGAACCAGAAGAAACTGCCTTGCTACTATAGAATTCACCAAAGTACATGTTTCTGGCTTGGATACTTGTTTCTGAGTGCTTCTGAACAACAGTAACAGCCTAAGTGACAACATGCTCTCAAAATGCTTTTCAGGCCCTGAAAACACTAAAAGTGACATGTTGCTGTTTTCTGACCAACTAGTGATGAGAACCAGAAGAAACTGCCTTGCTACTATAGAATTCACCAAAGTACATGTTTCTGGCTTGGATACTTGTTTCTGAGTGCTTCTGAACAACAGTAACAGCCTAAGTGACAACATGCTCTCAAAATGCTTTTCGGGCCGTGAAAACACCTTGCTACTATAGAATTCACCAAAGTACATGTTTCTGGCTTGGAAACTTGTTTCTGAGTGCTTCTGAACAAAAGTAACAGCCTAAGTGACAACATGCTCTCAAAATGCTTTTCGGGCCCTGACAACACTAAAAGTGACATGTTGCTGTTTTCTGACCAACTAGTGATGGAAACCAGAAGAAACTGCCTTGCTACTATAGAATTCACCAAAGTACATGTTTCTGGCTTGGATACTTGTTTCTGAGTGCTTCTGGTGAAAAGTAACAGCCTAAGTGACAACATGCTCTCAAAATGCTTTTCGGGCCCTGAAAACACTAAAAGTGACATGTTGCTGTTTTCTGACCAACTAGTGATGGAAACCAGAAGAAACTGCCTTGCTACTATAGAATTCACCAAAGTACATGTTTCTGGCTTGGATACTTGTTTCTGAGTGCTTCTGGTGAAAAGTAACAGCCTAAGTGACAACATGCTCTCAAAATGCTTTTCGGGCCCTGAAAACACTAAAAGTGACATGTTGCTGTTTTCTGACCAACTAGTGATGGAAACCAGAAGAAACTGCCTTGCTACTATAGAATTCACCAAAGTACATGTTTCTGGCTTGGATACTTGTTTCTGAGTGCTTCTGGTGAAAAGTAACAGCCTAAGTGACAACATGCTCTCAAAATGCTTTTCGGGCCCTGAAAACACTAAAAGTGACATGTTGCTGTTTTCTGACCAACTAGTGATGAGAACCAGGGGAAACTGCCTTGCTACTATAGAATTCACCAAAGTACATGTTTCTGGATTGGAAACGTGTTTCTGAGTGCTTCTGAACAAAAGTAACAGCCTAAGTGACAACATGCTCTCAAAATGCTTTTCGGGCCCTGAAAACACTAAAAGTGACATGTTGCTGTTTTCTGACCAACTAGTGATGGAAACCAGGAGAAACTGCCTTGCTACTATAGAATTCACCAAAGTACATGTTTCTGGCTTTGAAACTTGTTTCTGAGTGCTTCTGAACAAAAGTAACAGCCTAAGTGACAACATGCTGTCAAAATGCTTTTCGGGCCCTGAAAACACTAAAAGTGACATGTTGCTGTTTTCTGACCAACTAGTGATGGAAACCAGAAGAAACTGCCTTGCTACTATAGAATTCACCAAAGTACATGTTTCTGGCTTGGATACTTGTTTCTGAGTGCTTCTGGTGAAAAGTAACAGCCTAAGTGACAACATGCTCTCAAAATGCTTTTCGGGCCCTGAAAACACTAAAAGTGACATGTTGCTGTTTTCTGACCAACTAGTGATGAAAACCAGAAGAAACTGCCTTGCTACTATAGAATTCACCAAAGTACATGTTTCTGGCTTGGATACTTGTTTCTGAGTGCTTCTGGTGAAAAGTAACAGCCTAAGTGACAACATGCTCTCAAAAGGCTTTTCGGGCCGTGAAAACACTAAAAGTGACATGTTGCTGTTTTCTGAAAAACTACTGATGGAAACCAGAAGAAACTGCCTTGCTACTATAGAATTCACCAAAGTACATGTTTCTGGCTTGGATACTTGTTTCTGAGTGCTTCTGGTGAAAAGTAACAGCCTAAGCGACAACATGCTCTCAAAATGATTTCGGGCCCTGAAAACACTAACAGTGACATGTTGCTGTTTTCTGACCAACTAGTGATGAAAACCAGAAGAAACTGCCTTGCTACTATAGAATTCACCAAAGTACATGTTTCTGGATTGGAAACGTGTTTCTGAGTGCTTCTGGTGAAAAGTAACAGCCTAAGTGACAACATGCTCTCAAAATGCTTTTCGGGCCCTGAAAACACTAAAAGTGACATGTTGCTGTTTTCTGACCAACTAGTGATGAAAACCAGAAGAAACTGCCTTGCTACTATAGAATTCACCAAAGTACATGTTTCTGGATTGGAAACGTGTTTCTGAGTGCTTCTGAACAAAAGTAACAGCCTAAGTGACAACATGCTCTCAAAATGCTTTTCGGGCCCTGAAAACACTAAAAGTGACATGTTGCTGTTTTCTGACCAACTACTGATGGAAACCAGAAGAAACTGCCTTGCTACTATAGAATTCACCAAAGTACATGTTTCTGGCTTGGAAACTTGTTTCTGAGTGCTTCTGAACAAAAGTAACAGCCTAAGTGACAACATGCTCTCAAAATGCTTTTCGTGCCCTGAAAACACTAAAAGTGACATGTTGCTGTTTTCTGACCAACTAGTGATGAAAACCAGAAGAAACTGCCTTGCTACTATAGAATTCACCAAAGTACATGTTTCTGGCTTGGATACTTGTTTCTGAGTGCTTCTGGTGAAAAGTAACAGCCTAAGTGACAACATGCTCTCATAATGCTTTTTGGGCCCTGAAAACACTAAAAGTGACATGTTGCTGTTTTCTGACCAATTAGTGATGGAAACCAGAGGAAACTGCCTTGCTACTATAGAATTCACCAAAGTACATGTTTCTGGCTTGGAAACTTGTTTCTGAGTGCTTCTGAACAAAAGTAACAACCTAAGTGACAACATACTCTCAAAATGCTTTTCGGGCCCTGAAAACACTAAAAGTGACATGTTGCTGTTTTCTGACCAACTAGTGATGAGAACCAGAAGAAAATGCCTTGCTACTATAGAATTCACCAAAGTACATGTTTCTGGATTGGAAACTTGTTTCTGAGTGCTTCTGAACAAAAGTAACAGCCTAAGTGACAACATGCTCTCAAAATGCTTTTCGGGCCGTGAAAACACTAAAAGTGACATGTTGCTGTTTTCTGACCAACTAGTGATGAGAACCAGAAGAAACTGCCTTGCTACTATAGAATTCACCAAAGTACATGTTTCTGGCTTGGATACTTGTTTCTGAGTGCTTCTGAACAACAGTAACAGCCTAAGTGACAACATGCTCTCAAAATGCTTTTCAGGCCCTGACAACACTAAAAGTGACATGTTGCTGTTTTCTGACCAACTAGTGATGGAAACCAGAAGAAACTGCCTTGCTACTATAGAATTCACCAAAGTACATGTTTCTGGCTTGGATACTTGTTTCTGAGTGCTTCTGGTGAAAAGTAACAGCCTAAGTGACAACATGCTCTCAAAATGCTTTTCGGGCCCTGAAAACACTAAAAGTGACATGTTGCTGTTTTCTGACCAACTAGTGATGGAAACCAGAAGAAACTGCCTTGCTACTATAGAATTCACCAAAGTACATGTTTCTGGCTTGGATACTTGTTTCTGAGTGCTTCTGGTGAAAAGTAACAGCCTAAGTGACAACATGCTCTCAAAATGCTTTTCGGGCCCTGAAAACACTAAAAGTGACATGTTGCTGTTTTCTGACCAACTAGTGATGGAAACCAGGAGAAACTGCCTTGCTACTATAGAATTCACCAAAGTACATGTTTCTGGCTTTGAAACTTGTTTCTGAGTGCTTCTGAACAAAAGTAACAGCCTAAGTGACAACATGCTCTCAAAATGCTTTTCGGGCCCTGAAAACACTAAAAGTGACATGTTGCTGTTTTCTGACCAACTAGTGATGAGAACCAGGGGAAACTGCCTTGCTACTATAGAATTCACCAAAGTACATGTTTCTGGCTTGGAAACTTGTTTCTGAGTGCTTCTGAACAAAAGTAACAGCCTAAGTGACAACATGCTCTCAAAATGCTTTTCGGGCCCTGAAAACACTAAAAGTGACATGTTGCTGTTTTCTGACCAACTAGTGATGAGAACCAGAAGAAACTGCCTTGCTACTATAGAATTCACCAAAGTACATGTTTCTGGATTGGAAACGTGTTTCTGAGTGCTTCTGAACAAAAGTAACAGCCTAAGTGACAACATGCTCTCAAAATGCTTTTCGGGCCCTGAAAACACTAAAAGTGACATGTTGCTGTTTTCTGACCAACTAGTGATGGAAACCAGAAGGAACTGCCTTGCTACTATAGAATTCACCAAAGTACATGTTTCTGGCTTGGAAACTTGTTTCTGAGTGCTTCTGAACAAAAGTAACAGCCTAAGTGACAACATGCTCTCAAAATGCTTTTCGGGCCCTGAAAACACTAAAAGTGACATGTTGCTGTTTTCTGAACAACTACTGATGGAAACCAGAAGAAACTGCCTTGCTACTATAGAATTCACCAAAGTACATGTTTCTGGCTTGGATACTTGTTTCTGAGTGCTTCTGGTGAAAAGTAACAGCCTAAGTGACAACATGCTCTCAAAATGCTTTTCGGGCCCTGAAAACACTAAAAGTGACATGTTGCTGTTTTCTGACCAACTAGTGATGAGAACCAGGGGAAACTGCCTTGCTACTATAGAATTCACCAAAGTACATGTTTCTGGATTGGAAACGTGTTTCTGAGTGCTTCTGAACAAAAGTAACAGCCTAAGTGACAACATGCTCTCAAAATGCTTTTCGGGCCCTGAAAACACTAAAAGTGACATGTTGCTGTTTTCTGACCAACTAGTTATGGAAACCAGGAGAAACTGCCTTGCTACTATAGAATTCACCAAAGTACATGTTTCTGGATTGGAAACGTGTTTCTGAGTGCTTCTGAACAACAGTAACAGCCTAAGTGACAACATGCTCTCAAAATGCTTTTCAGGCCCTGAAAACACTAAAAGTGACATGTTGCTGTTTTCTGACCAACTAGTGATGAGAACCAGAAGAAACTGCCTTGCTACTATAGAATTCACCAAAGTACATGTTTCTGGCTTGGATACTTGTTTCTGAGTGCTTCTGAACAACAGTAACAGCCTAAGTGACAACATGCTCTCAAAATGCTTTTCGGGCCGTGAAAACACCTTGCTACTATAGAATTCACCAAAGTACATGTTTCTGGCTTGGAAACTTGTTTCTGAGTGCTTCTGAACAAAAGTAACAGCCTAAGTGACAACATGCTCTCAAAATGCTTTTCGGGCCCTGACAACACTAAAAGTGACATGTTGCTGTTTTCTGACCAACTAGTGATGGAAACCAGAAGAAACTGCCTTGCTACTATAGAATTCACCAAAGTACATGTTTCTGGCTTGGATACTTGTTTCTGAGTGCTTCTGGTGAAAAGTAACAGCCTAAGTGACAACATGCTCTCAAAATGCTTTTCGGGCCCTGAAAACACTAAAAGTGACATGTTGCTGTTTTCTGACCAACTAGTGATGGAAACCAGAAGAAACTGCCTTGCTACTATAGAATTCACCAAAGTACATGTTTCTGGCTTGGATACTTGTTTCTGAGTGCTTCTGGTGAAAAGTAACAGCCTAAGCGACAACATGCTCTCAAAATGCTTTTCGGGCCCTGAAAACACTAAAAGTGACATGTTGCTGTTTTCTGACCAACTAGTGATGAGAACCAGGGGAAACTGCCTTGCTACTATAGAATTCACCAAAGTACATGTTTCTGGATTGGAAACGTGTTTCTGAGTGCTTCTGGTGAAAAGTAACAGCCTAAGTGACAACATGCTCTCAAAATGCTTTTCGGGCCCTGAAAACACTAAAAGTGACATGTTGCTGTTTTCTGACCAACTAGTGATGAGAACCAGAAGAAACTGCCTTGCTACTATAGAATTCACCAAAGTACATGTTTCTGGCTTGGATACTTGTTTCTGAGTGCTTCTGGTGAAAAGTAACAGCCTAAGTGACAACATGCTCTCAAAAGGCTTTTCGGGCCGTGAAAACACTAAAAGTGACATGTTGCTGTTTTCTGAAAAACTACTGATGGAAACCAGAAGAAACTGCCTTGCTACTATAGAATTCACCAAAGTACATGTTTCTGGCTTGGATACTTGTTTCTGAGTGCTTCTGGTGAAAAGTAACAGCCTAAGCGACAACATGCTCTCAAAATGATTTCGGGCACTGAAAACACTAACAGTGACATGTTGCTGTTTTCTGACCAACTAGTGATGAAAACCAGAAGAAACTGCCTTGCTACTATAGAATTCACCAAAGTACATGTTTCTGGATTGGAAACGTGTTTCTGAGTGCTTCTGGTGAAAAGTAACAGCCTAAGTGACAACATGCTCTCAAAATGCTTTTCGGGCCCTGAAAACACTAAAAGTGACATGTTGCTGTTTTCTGACCAACTAGTGATGAAAACCAGAAGAAACTGCCTTGCTACTATAGAATTCACCAAAGTACATGTTTCTGGATTGGAAACGTGTTTCTGAGTGCTTCTGAACAAAAGTAACAGCCTAAGTGACAACATGCTCTCAAAATGCTTTTCGGGCCCTGAAAACACTAAAAGTGACATGTTGCTGTTTTCTGACCAACTACTGATGGAAACCAGAAGAAACTGCCTTGCTACTATAGAATTCACCAAAGTACATGTTTCTGGCTTGGAAACTTGTTTCTGAGTGCTTCTGAACAAAAGTAACAGCCTAAGTGACAACATGCTCTCAAAATGCTTTTCGTGCCCTGAAAACACTAAAAGTGACATGTTGCTGTTTTCTGACCAACTAGTGATGAAAACCAGAAGAAACTGCCTTGCTACTATAGAATTCACCAAAGTACATGTTTCTGGCTTGGATACTTGTTTCTGAGTGCTTCTGGTGAAAAGTAACAGCCTAAGTGACAACATGCTCTCATAATGCTTTTTGGGCCCTGAAAACACTAAAAGTGACATGTTGCTGTTTTCTGACCAATTAGTGATGGAAACCAGAGGAAACTGCCTTGCTACTATAGAATTCACCAAAGTACATGTTTCTGGCTTGGAAACTTGTTTCTGAGTGCTTCTGAACAAAAGTAACAACCTAAGTGACAACATACTCTCAAAATGCTTTTCGGGCCCTGAAAACACTAAAAGTGACATGTTGCTGTTTTCTGACCAACTAGTGATGAGAACCAGAAGAAAATGCCTTGCTACTATAGAATTCACCAAAGTACATGTTTCTGGATTGGAAACTTGTTTCTGAGTGCTTCTGAACAAAAGTAACAGCCTAAGTGACAACATGCTCTCAAAATGCTTTTCGGGCCGTGAAAACACTAAAAGTGACATGTTGCTGTTTTCTGACCAACTAGTGATGAGAACCAGAAGAAACTGCCTTGCTACTATAGAATTCACCAAAGTACATGTTTTTGGCTTGGATACTTGTTTCTGAGTGCTTCTGAACAACAGTAACAGCCTAAGTGACAACATGCTCTCAAAATGCTTTTCAGGCCCTGAAAACACTAAAAGTGACATGTTGCTGTTTTCTGACCAACTAGTGATGAGAACCAGAAGAAACTGCCTTGCTACTATAGAATTCACCAAAGTACATGTTTCTGGCTTGGATACTTGTTTCTGAGTGCTTCTGAACAACAGTAACAGCCTAAGTGACAACATGCTCTCAAAATGCTTTTCGGGCCCTGAAAACACCTTGCTACTATAGAATTCACCAAAGTACATGTTTCTGGCTTGGAAACTTGTTTCTGAGTGCTTCTGAACAAAAGTAACAGCCTAAGTGACAACATGCTCTCAAAATGCTTTTCGGGCCCTGACAACACTAAAAGTGACATGTTGCTGTTTTCTGACCAACTAGTGATGGAAACCAGAAGAAACTGCCTTGCTACTATAGAATTCACCAAAGTACATGTTTCTGGCTTGGATACTTGTTTCTGAGTGCTTCTGGTGAAAAGTAACAGCCTAAGTGACAACATGCTCTCAAAATGCTTTTCGGGCCCTGAAAACACTAAAAGTGACATGTTGCTGTTTTCTGACCAACTAGTGATGGAAACCAGAAGAAACTGCCTTGCTACTATAGAATTCACCAAAGTACATGTTTCTGGCTTGGATACTTGTTTCTGAGTGCTTCTGGTGAAAAGTAACAGCCTAAGTGACAACATGCTCTCAAAATGCTTTTCGGGCCCTGAAAACACTAAAAGTGACATGTTGCTGTTTTCTGACCAACTAGTGATGGAAACCAGGAGAAACTGCCTTGCTACTATAGAATTCACCAAAGTACATGTTTCTGGCTTTGAAACTTGTTTCTGAGTGCTTCTGAACAAAAGTAACAGCCTAAGTGACAACATGCTCTCAAAATGCTTTTCGGGCCCTGAAAACACTAAAAGTGACATGTTGCTGTTTTCTGACCAACTAGTGATGGAAACCAGAAGAAACTGCCTTGCTACTATAGAATTCACCAAAGTACATGTTTCTGGCTTGGATACTTGTTTCTGAGTGCTTCTGGTGAAAAGTAACAGCCTAAGTGACAACATGCTCTCAAAATGCTTTTCGGGCCCTGAAAACACTAAAAGTGACATGTTGCTGTTTTCTGACCAACTAGTGATGAGAACCAGGGGAAACTGCCTTGCTACTATAGAATTCACCAAAGTACATGTTTCTGGCTTGGAAACTTGTTTCTGAGTGCTTCTGAACAAAAGTAACAGCCTAAGTGACAACATGCTCTCAAAATGCTTTTCGGGCCCTGAAAACACTAAAAGTGACATGTTGCTGTTTTCTGACCAACTAGTGATGAGAACCAGAAGAAACTGCCTTGCTACTATAGAATTCACCAAAGTACATGTTTCTGGATTGGAAACGTGTTTCTGAGTGCTTCTGAACAAAAGTAACAGCCTAAGTGACAACATGCTCTCAAAATGCTTTTCGGGCCCTGAAAACACTAAAAGTGACATGTTGCTGTTTTCTGACCAACTAGTGATGGAAACCAGAAGGAACTGCCTTGCTACTATAGAATTCACCAAAGTACATGTTTCTGGCTTGGAAACTTGTTTCTGAGTGCTTCTGAACAAAAGTAACAGCCTAAGTGACAACATGCTCTCAAAATGCTTTTCGGGCCCTGAAAACACTAAAAGTGACATGTTGCTGTTTTCTGAACAACTACTGATGGAAACCAGAAGAAACTGCCTTGCTACTATAGAATTCACCAAAGTACATGTTTCTGGCTTGGATACTTGTTTCTGAGTGCTTCTGGTGAAAAGTAACAGCCTAAGTGACAACATGCTCTCAAAATGCTTTTCGGGCCCTGAAAACACTAAAAGTGACATGTTGCTGTTTTCTGACCAACTAGTGATGAGAACCAGGGGAAACTGCCTTGCTACTATAGAATTCACCAAAGTACATGTTTCTGGATTGGAAACGTGTTTCTGAGTGCTTCTGAACAAAAGTAACAGCCTAAGTGACAACATGCTCTCAAAATGCTTTTCGGGCCCTGAAAACACTAAAAGTGACATGTTGCTGTTTTCTGACCAACTAGTTATGGAAACCAGGAGAAACTGCCTTGCTACTATAGAATTCACCAAAGTACATGTTTCTGGATTGGAAACGTGTTTCTGAGTGCTTCTGGTGAAAAGTAACAGCCTAAGTGACAACATGCTCTCAAAATGCTTTTCGGGCCCTGAAAACACTAAAAGTGACATGTTGCTGTTTTCTGACCAACTAGTGATGGAAACCAGAAGAAACTGCCTTGCTACTATAGAATTCACCAAAGTACATGTTTCTGGCTTGGAAACTTGTTTCTGAGTGCTTCTGAACAAAAGTAACAGCCTAAGTGACAACATGCTCTCAAAATGCTTTTCGGGCCCTGAAAACACTAAAAGTGACATGTTGCTGTTTTCTGACCAACTAGTGATGGAAACCAGAAGAAACTGCCTTGCTACTATAGAATTCACCAAAGTACATGTTTCTGGCTTGGATACTTGTTTCTGAGTGCTTCTGGTGAAAAGTAACAGCCTAAGTGACAACATGCTCTCATAATGCTTTTTGGGCCCTGAAAACACTAAAAGTGACATGTTGCTGTTTTCTGACCAATTAGTGATGGAAACCAGAGGAAACTGCCTTGCTACTATAGAATTCACCAAAGTACATGTTTCTGGCTTGGAAACTTGTTTCTGAGTGCTTCTGAACAAAAGTAACAACCTAAGTGACAACATGCTCTCAAAATGCTTTTCGGGCCCTGAAAACACTAAAAGTGACATGTTGCTGTTTTCTGACCAACTAGTGATGAGAACCAGAAGAAACTGCCTTGCTACTATAGAATTCACCAAAGTACATGTTTCTGGATTGGAAACTTGTTTCTGAGTGCTTCTGAACAAAAGTAACAGCCTAAGCGACAACATGCTCTCAAAATGCTTTTCGGGCCGTGAAAACACTAAAAGTGACATGTTGCTGTTTTCTGACCAACTAGTGATGAGAACCAGAAGAAACTGCCTTGCTACTATAGAATTCACCAAAGTACATGTTTCTGGCTTGGATACTTGTTTCTGAGTGCTTCTGAACAACAGTAACAGCCTAAGTGACAACATGCTCTCAAAATGCTTTTCAGGCCCTGAAAACACTAAAAGTGACATGTTGCTGTTTTCTGACCAACTAGTGATGAGAACCAGAAGAAACTGCCTTGCTACTATAGAATTCACCAAAGTACATGTTTCTGGCTTGGATACTTGTTTCTGAGTGCTTCTGAACAACAGTAACAGCCTAAGTGACAACATGCTCTCAAAATGCTTTTCGGGCCGTGAAAACACCTTGCTACTATAGAATTCACCAAAGTACATGTTTCTGGCTTGGAAACTTGTTTCTGAGTGCTTCTGAACAAAAGTAACAGCCTAAGTGACAACATGCTCTCAAAATGCTTTTCGGGCCCTGACAACACTAAAAGTGACATGTTGCTGTTTTCTGACCAACTAGTGATGGAAACCAGAAGAAACTGCCTTGCTACTATAGAATTCACCAAAGTACATGTTTCTGGCTTGGATACTTGTTTCTGAGTGCTTCTGGTGAAAAGTAACAGCCTAAGTGACAACATGCTCTCAAAATGCTTTTCGGGCCCTGAAAACACTAAAAGTGACATGTTGCTGTTTTCTGACCAACTAGTGATGGAAACCAGAAGAAACTGCCTTGCTACTATAGAATTCACCAAAGTACATGTTTCTGGCTTGGATACTTGTTTCTGAGTGCTTCTGGTGAAAAGTAACAGCCTAAGCGACAACATGCTCTCAAAATGCTTTTCGGGCCCTGAAAACACTAAAAGTGACATGTTGCTGTTTTCTGACCAACTAGTGATGAGAACCAGGGGAAACTGCCTTGCTACTATAGAATTCACCAAAGTACATGTTTCTGGATTGGAAACGTGTTTCTGAGTGCTTCTGAACAAAAGTAACAGCCTAAGTGACAACATGCTCTCAAAATGCTTTTCGGGCCCTGAAAACACTAAAAGTGACATGTTGCTGTTTTCTGACCAACTAGTGATGGAAACCAGGAGAAACTGCCTTGCTACTATAGAATTCACCAAAGTACATGTTTCTGGCTTTGAAACTTGTTTCTGAGTGCTTCTGAACAAAAGTAACAGCCTAAGTGACAACATGCTGTCAAAATGCTTTTCGGGCCCTGAAAACACTAAAAGTGACATGTTGCTGTTTTCTGACCAACTAGTGATGGAAACCAGAAGAAACTGCCTTGCTACTATAGAATTCACCAAAGTACATGTTTCTGGCTTGGATACTTGTTTCTGAGTGCTTCTGGTGAAAAGTAACAGCCTAAGTGACAACATGCTCTCAAAATGCTTTTCGGGCCCTGAAAACACTAAAAGTGACATGTTGCTGTTTTCTGACCAACTAGTGATGAGAACCAGAAGAAACTGCCTTGCTACTATAGAATTCACCAAAGTACATGTTTCTGGCTTGGATACTTGTTTCTGAGTGCTTCTGGTGAAAAGTAACAGCCTAAGTGACAACATGCTCTCAAAAGGCTTTTCGGGCCGTGAAAACACTAAAAGTGACATGTTGCTGTTTTCTGAAAAACTACTGATGGAAACCAGAAGAAACTGCCTTGCTACTATAGAATTCACCAAAGTACATGTTTCTGGCTTGGATACTTGTTTCTGAGTGCTTCTGGTGAAAAGTAACAGCCTAAGCGACAACATGCTCTCAAAATGATTTCGGGCCCTGAAAACACTAACAGTGACATGTTGCTGTTTTCTGACCAACTAGTGATGAAAACCAGAAGAAACTGCCTTGCTACTATAGAATTCACCAAAGTACATGTTTCTGGATTGGATACTTGTTTCTGAGTGCTTCTGGTGAAAAGTAACAGCCTAAGTGACAACATGCTCTCAAAATGCTTTTCGGGCCCTGAAAACACTAAAAGTGACATGTTGCTGTTTTCTGACCAACTAGTGATGAGAACCAGGGGAAACTGCCTTGCTACTATAGAATTCACCAAAGTACATGTTTCTGGCTTGGAAATGTGTTTCTGAGTGCTTCTGGTGAAAAGTAACAGCCTAAGCGACAACATGCTCTCAAAATGCTTTTCGGGCCGTGAAAACACTAAAAGTGACATGTTGCTGTTTTCTGACCAACTAGTGATGAGAACCAGAAGAAAATGCCTTGCTACTATAGAATTCACCAAAGTACATGTTTCTAGCTTGGATACTTGTTTCTGAGTGCTTCTGAACAACAGTAACAGCCTAAGTGACAACATGCTCTCAAAATGCTTTTCAGGCCCTGAAAACACTAAAAGTGACATGTTGCTGTTTTCTGACCAACTAGTGATGAGAACCAGAAGAAACTGCCTTGCTACTATAGAATTCACCAAAGTACATGTTTCTGGCTTGGATACTTGTTTCTGAGTGCTTCTGAACAACAGTAACAGCCTAAGTGACAACATGCTCTCAAAATGCTTTTCGGGCCGTGAAAACACCTTGCTACTATAGAATTCACCAAAGTACATGTTTCTGGCTTGGAAACTTGTTTCTGAGTGCTTCTGAACAAAAGTAACAGCCTAAGTGACAACATGCTCTCAAAATGCTTTTCGGGCCCTGAAAACACTAAAAGTGACATGTTGCTGTTTTCTGACCAACTAGTGATAAGAACCAGAAGAAACTGCCTTGCTACTATAGAATTCACCAAAGTACATGTTTCTGGATTGGAAACTTGTTTCTGAGTGCTTCTGAACAAAAGTAACAGCCTAAGCGACAACATGCTCTCAAAATGCTTTTCGGGCCCTGAAAACACTAAAAGTGACATGTTGCTGTTTTCTGACCAACTAGTGATGGAAACCAGAAGAAACTGCCTTGCTACTATAGAATTCACCAAAGTACATGTTTCTGGCTTGGATACTTGTTTCTGAGTGCTTCTGGTGAAAAGTAACAGCCTAAGTGACAACATGCTCTCAAAATGCTTTTCGGGCCCTGAAAACACTAAAAGTGACATGTTGCTGTTTTCTGACCAACTAGTGATGAGAACCAGGGGAAACTGCCTTGCTACTATAGAATTCACCAAAGTACATGTTTCTGGCTTGGATACTTGTTTCTGAGTGCTTCTGGTGAAAAGTAACAGCCTAAGTGACAACATGCTCTCAAAAGGCTTTTCGGGCCGTGAAAACACTAAAAGTGACATGTTGCTGTTTTCTGAAAAACTACTGATGGAAACCAGAAGAAACTGCCTTGCTACTATAGAATTCACCAAAGTACATGTTTCTGGCTTGGATACTTGTTTCTGAGTGCTTCTGGTGAAAAGTAACAGCCTAAGCGACAACATGCTCTCAAAATGCTTTTCGGGCCCTGAAAACACTAAAAGTGACATGTTGCTGTTTTCTGACCAACTAGTGATGAAAACCAGAAGAAACTGCCTTGCTACTATAGAATTCACCAAAGTACATGTTTCTGGATTGGAAACGTGTTTCTGAGTGCTTCTGAACAAAAGTAACAGCCTAAGTGACAACATGCTCTCAAAATGCTTTTCGGGCCCTGAAAACACTAAAAGTGACATGTTGCTGTTTTCTGACCAACTAGTGATGAAAACCAGAAGAAACTGCCTTGCTACTATAGAATTCACCAAAGTACATGTTTCTGGCTTGGATACTTGTTTCTGAGTGCTTCTGGTGAAAAGTAACAGCCTAAGTGACAACATGCTCTCATAATGCTTTTTGGGCCCTGAAAACACTAAAAGTGACATGTTGCTGTTTTCTGACCAATTAGTGATGGAAACCAGAGGAAACTGCCTTGCTACTATAGAATTCACCAAAGTACATGTTTCTGGCTTGGAAACTTGTTTCTGAGTGCTTCTGAACAAAAGTAACAACCTAAGTGACAACATGCTCTCAAAATGCTTTTCGGGCCCTGAAAACACTAAAAGTGACATGTTGCTGTTTTCTGACCAACTAGTGATGAGAACCAGAAGAAACTGCCTTGCTACTATAGAATTCACCAAAGTACATGTTTCTGGATTGGAAACTTGTTTCTGAGTGCTTCTGAACAACAGTAACAGCCTAAGTGACAACATGCTCTCAAAATGCTTTTCAGGCCCTGAAAACACTAAAAGTGACATGTTGCTGTTTTCTGACCAACTAGTGATGAGAACCAGAAGAAACTGCCTTGCTACTATAGAATTCACCAAAGTACATGTTTCTGGCTTGGATACTTGTTTCTGAGTGCTTCTGAACAACAGTAACAGCCTAAGTGACAACATGCTCTCAAAATGCTTTTCGGGCCGTGAAAACACCTTGCTACTATAGAATTCACCAAAGTACATGTTTCTGGCTTGGAAACTTGTTTCTGAGTGCTTCTGAACAAAAGTAACAGCCTAAGTGACAACATGCTCTCAAAATGCTTTTCGGGCCCTGACAACACTAAAAGTGACATGTTGCTGTTTTCTGACCAACTAGTGATGGAAACCAGAAGAAACTGCCTTGCTACTATAGAATTCACCAAAGTACATGTTTCTGGCTTGGATACTTGTTTCTGAGTGCTTCTGGTGAAAAGTAACAGCCTAAGTGACAACATGCTCTCAAAATGCTTTTCGGGCCCTGAAAACACTAAAAGTGACATGTTGCTGTTTTCTGACCAACTAGTGATGGAAACCACAAGAAACTGCCTTGCTACTATAGAATTCACCAAAGTACATGTTTCTGGCTTGGATACTTGTTTCTGAGTGCTTCTGGTGAAAAGTAACAGCCTAAGTGACAACATGCTCTCAAAATGCTTTTCGGGCCCTGAAAACACTAAAAGTGACATGTTGCTGTTTTCTGACCAACTAGTGATGAGAACCACAAGAAACTGCCTTGCTACTATAGAATTCACCAAAGTACATGTTTCTGGATTGGAAACGTGTTTCTGAGTGCTTCTGAACAAAAGTAACAGCCTAAGTGACAACATGCTCTCAAAATGCTTTTCGGGCCCTGAAAACACTAAAAGTGACATGTTGCTGTTTTCTGACCAACTAGTGATGGAAACCAGGAGAAACTGCCTTGCTACTATAGAATTCACCAAAGTACATGTTTCTGGCTTTGAAACTTGTTTCTGAGTGCTTCTGAACAAAAGTAACAGCCTAAGTGACAACATGCTGTCAAAATGCTTTTCGGGCCCTGAAAACACTAAAAGTGACATGTTGCTGTTTTCTGACCAACTAGTGATGGAAACCAGAAGAAACTGCCTTGCTACTATAGAATTCACCAAAGTACATGTTTCTGGCTTGGATACTTGTTTCTGAGTGCTTCTGGTGAAAAGTAACAGCCTAAGTGACAACATGCTCTCAAAATGCTTTTCGGGCCCTGAAAACACTAAAAGTGACATGTTGCTGTTTTCTGACCAACTAGTGATGAGAACCAGAAGAAACTGCCTTGCTACTATAGAATTCACCAAAGTACATGTTTCTGGATTGGAAACGTGTTTCTGAGTGCTTCTGGTGAAAAGTAACAGCCTAAGTGACAACATGCTCTCAAAATGCTTTTCGGGCCCTGAAAACACTAAAAGTGACATGTTGCTGTTTTCTGACCAACTAGTGATGAAAACCAGAAGAAACTGCCTTGCTACTATAGAATTCACCAAAGTACATGTTTCTGGATTGGAAACGTGTTTCTGAGTGCTTCTGAACAAAAGTAACAGCCTAAGTGACAACATGCTCTCAAAATGCTTTTCGGGCCCTGAAAACACTAAAAGTGACATGTTGCTGTTTTCTGACCAACTACTGATGGAAACCAGAAGAAACTGCCTTGCTACTATAGAATTCACCAAAGTACATGTTTCTGGCTTGGAAACTTGTTTCTGAGTGCTTCTGAACAAAAGTAACAGCCTAAGTGACAACATGCTCTCAAAATGCTTTTCGGGCCCTGAAAACACTAAAAGTGACATGTTGCTGTTTTCTGACCAACTAGTGATGGAAACCAGAAGAAACTGCCTTGCTACTATAGAATTCACCAAAGTACATGTTTCTGGCTTGGAAACTTGTTTCTGAGTGCTTCTGGTGAAAAGTAACAGCCTAAGTGACAACATGCTCTCAAAAGGCTTTTCGGGCCGTGAAAACACTAAAAGTGACATGTTGCTGTTTTCTGAAAAACTACTGATGGAAACCAGAAGAAACTGCCTTGCTACTATAGAATTCACCAAAGTACATGTTTCTGGCTTGGATACTTGTTTCTGAGTGCTTCTGGTGAAAAGTAACAGCCTAAGCGACAACATGCTCTCAAAATGCTTTTCGGGCCCTGAAAACACTAAAAGTGACATGTTGCTGTTTTCTGACCAACTAGTGATGAAAACCAGAAGAAACTGCCTTGCTACTATAGAATTCACCAAAGTACATGTTTCTGGATTGGAAACGTGTTTCTGAGTGCTTCTGAACAAAAGTAACAGCCTAAGTGACAACATGCTCTCAAAATGCTTTTCGGGCCCTGAAAACACTAAAAGTGACATGTTGCTGTTTTCTGACCAACTAGTGATGAAAACCAGAAGAAACTGCCTTGCTACTATAGAATTCACCAAAGTACATGTTTCTGGCTTGGATACTTGTTTCTGAGTGCTTCTGGTGAAAAGTAACAGCCTAAGTGATAACATGCTCTCATAATGCTTTTTGGGCCCTGAAAACACTAAAAGTGACATGTTGCTGTTTTCTGACCAATTAGTGATGGAAACCAGAGGAAACTGCCTTGCTACTATAGAATTCACCAAAGTACATGTTTCTGGCTTGGAAACTTGTTTCTGAGTGCTTCTGAACAAAAGTAACAACCTAAGTGACAACATACTCTCAAAATGCTTTTCGGGCCCTGAAAACACTAAAAGTGACATGTTGCTGTTTTCTGACCAACTAGTGATGAGAACCAGAAGAAACTGCCTTGCTACTATAGAATTCACCAAAGTACATGTTTCTGGATTGGAAACTTGTTTCTGAGTGCTTCTGAACAAAAGTAACAGCCTAAGCGACAACATGCTCTCAAAATGCTTTTCGGGCCGTGAAAACACTAAAAGTGACATGTTGCTGTTTTCTGACCAACTAGTGATGAGAACCAGAAGAAACTGCCTTGCTACTATAGAATTCACCAAAGTACATGTTTCTGGCTTGGATACTTGTTTCTGAGTGCTTCTGAACAACAGTAACAGCCTAAGTGACAACATGCTCTCAAAATGCTTTTCGGGCCGTGAAAACACCTTGCTACTATAGAATTCACCAAAGTACATGTTTCTGGCTTGGAAACTTGTTTCTGAGTGCTTCTGAACAAAAGTAACAGCCTAAGTGACAACATGCTCTCAAAATGCTTTTCGGGCCCTGAAAACACTAAAAGTGACATGTTGCTGTTTTCTGACCAACTAGTGATGAGAACCAGAAGAAACTGCCTTGCTACTATAGAATTCACCAAAGTACATGTTTCTGGATTGGAAACTTGTTTCTGAGTGCTTCTGAACAAAAGTAACAGCCTAAGCGACAACATGCTCTCAAAATGCTTTTCGGGCCCTGAAAACACTAAAAGTGACATGTTGCTGTTTTCTGACCAACTAGTGATGGAAACCAGAAGAAACTGCCTTGCTACTATAGAATTCACCAAAGTACATGTTTCTGGCTTGGATACTTGTTTCTGAGTGCTTCTGGTGAAAAGTAACAGCCTAAGTGACAACATGCTCTCAAAATGCTTTTCGGGCCCTGAAAACACTAAAAGTGACATGTTGCTGTTTTCTGACCAACTAGTGATGAGAACCAGGGGAAACTGCCTTGCTACTATAGAATTCACCAAAGTACATGTTTCTGGCTTGGATACTTGTTTCTGAGTGCTTCTGGTGAAAAGTAACAGCCTAAGTGACAACATGCTCTCAAAAGGCTTTTCGGGCCGTGAAAACACTAAAAGTGACATGTTGCTGTTTTCTGAAAAACTACTGATGGAAACCAGAAGAAACTGCCTTGCTACTATAGAATTCACCAAAGTACATGTTTCTGGCTTGGATACTTGTTTCTGAGTGCTTCTGGTGAAAAGTAACAGCCTAAGCGACAACATGCTCTCAAAATGCTTTTCGGGCCCTGAAAACACTAAAAGTGACATGTTGCTGTTTTCTGACCAACTAGTGATGAAAACCAGAAGAAACTGCCTTGCTACTATAGAATTCACCAAAGTACATGTTTCTGGATTGGAAACGTGTTTCTGAGTGCTTCTGAACAAAAGTAACAGCCTAAGTGACAACATGCTCTCAAAATGCTTTTCGGGCCCTGAAAACACTAAAAGTGACATGTTGCTGTTTTCTGACCAACTAGTGATGAAAACCAGAAGAAACTGCCTTGCTACTATAGAATTCACCAAAGTACATGTTTCTGGCTTGGATACTTGTTTCTGAGTGCTTCTGGTGAAAAGTAACAGCCTAAGTGACAACATGCTCTCATAATGCTTTTTGGGCCCTGAAAACACTAAAAGTGACATGTTGCTGTTTTCTGACCAATTAGTGATGGAAACCAGAGGAAACTGCCTTGCTACTATAGAATTCACCAAAGTACATGTTTCTGGCTTGGAAACTTGTTTCTGAGTGCTTCTGAACAAAAGTAACAACCTAAGTGACAACATGCTCTCAAAATGCTTTTCGGGCCCTGAAAACACTAAAAGTGACATGTTGCTGTTTTCTGACCAA
The DNA here is from genome assembly GCF_041903045.1 of Epinephelus lanceolatus. Classification (NCBI taxonomy): domain Eukaryota; kingdom Metazoa; phylum Chordata; class Actinopteri; order Perciformes; family Serranidae; genus Epinephelus; species Epinephelus lanceolatus. The sequence goes on along the minus strand of NW_027556814.1, from coordinate 27,441 downwards.
CTAGTGATGAGAACCAGAAGAAACTGCCTTGCTACTATAGAATTCACCAAAGTACATGTTTCTGGATTGGAAACTTGTTTCTGAGTGCTTCTGAACAACAGTAACAGCCTAAGTGACAACATGCTCTCAAAATGCTTTTCAGGCCCTGAAAACACTAAAAGTGACATGTTGCTGTTTTCTGACCAACTAGTGATGAGAACCAGAAGAAACTGCCTTGCTACTATAGAATTCACCAAAGTACATGTTTCTGGCTTGGATACTTGTTTCTGAGTGCTTCTGAACAACAGTAACAGCCTAAGTGACAACATACTCTCAAAATGCTTTTCGGGCCGTGAAAACACCTTGCTACTATAGAATTCACCAAAGTACATGTTTCTGGCTTGGAAACTTGTTTCTGAGTGCTTCTGAACAAAAGTAACAGCCTAAGTGACAACATGCTCTCAAAATGCTTTTCGGGCCCTGACAACACTAAAAGTGACATGTTGCTGTTTTCTGACCAATTAGTGATGGAAACCAGAAGAAACTGCCTTGCTACTATAGAATTCACCAAAGTACATGTTTCTGGCTTGGATACTTGTTTCTGAGTGCTTCTGGTGAAAAGTAACAGCCTAAGTGACAACATGCTCTCAAAATGCTTTTCGGGCCCTGAAAACACTAAAAGTGACATGTTGCTGTTTTCTGACCAACTAGTGATGAGAACCAGGGGAAACTGCCTTGCTACTATAGAATTCACCAAAGTACATGTTTCTGGATTGGAAACGTGTTTCTGAGTGCTTCTGAACAAAAGTAACAGCCTAAGTGACAACATGCTCTCAAAATGCTTTTCGGGCCCTGAAAACACTAAAAGTGACATGTTGCTGTTTTCTGACCAACTAGTGATGGAAACCAGGAGAAACTGCCTTGCTACTATAGAATTCACCAAAGTACATGTTTCTGGCTTTGAAACTTGTTTCTGAGTGCTTCTGAACAAAAGTAACAGCCTAAGTGACAACATGCTGTCAAAATGCTTTTCGGGCCCTGAAAACACTAAAAGTGACATGTTGCTGTTTTCTGACCAACTAGTGATGGAAACCAGAAGAAACTGCCTTGCTACTATAGAATTCACCAAAGTACATGTTTCTGGCTTGGATACTTGTTTCTGAGTGCTTCTGGTGAAAAGTAACAGCCTAAGTGACAACATGCTCTCAAAATGCTTTTCGGGCCCTGAAAACACTAAAAGTGACATGTTGCTGTTTTCTGACCAACTAGTGATGAGAACCAGAAGAAACTGCCTTGCTACTATAGAATTCACCAAAGTACATGTTTCTGGATTGGAAACGTGTTTCTGAGTGCTTCTGGTGAAAAGTAACAGCCTAAGTGACAACATGCTCTCAAAATGCTTTTCGGGCCCTGAAAACACTAAAAGTGACATGTTGCTGTTTTCTGACCAACTAGTGATGAAAACCAGAAGAAACTGCCTTGCTACTATAGAATTCACCAAAGTACATGTTTCTGGATTGGAAACGTGTTTCTGAGTGCTTCTGAACAAAAGTAACAGCCTAAGTGACAACATGCTCTCAAAATGCTTTTCGGGCCCTGAAAACACTAAAAGTGACATGTTGCTGTTTTCTGACCAACTACTGATGGAAACCAGAAGAAACTGCCTTGCTACTATAGAATTCACCAAAGTACATGTTTCTGGCTTGGAAACTTGTTTCTGAGTGCTTCTGAACAAAAGTAACAGCCTAAGTGACAACATGCTCTCAAAATGCTTTTCGGGCCCTGAAAACACTAAAAGTGACATGTTGCTGTTTTCTGACCAACTAGTGATGGAAACCAGAAGAAACTGCCTTGCTACTATAGAATTCACCAAAGTACATGTTTCTGGCTTGGAAACTTGTTTCTGAGTGCTTCTGAACAAAAGTAACAGCCTAAGTGACAACATGCTCTCAAAATGCTTTTCGGGCCCTGAAAACACTAAAAGTGACATGTTGCTGTTTTCTGACCAACTAGTGATGAGAACCAGAAGAAACTGCCTTGCTACTATAGAATTCACCAAAGTACATGTTTCTGGATTGGATACTTGTTTCTGAGTGCTTCTGGTGAAAAGTAACAGCCTAAGTGACAACATGCTCTCAAAATGCTTTTCGGGCCCTGAAAACACTAAAAGTGACATGTTGCTGTTTTCTGACCAACTAGTGATGAGAACCAGGGGAAACTGCCTTGCTACTATAGAATTCACCAAAGTACATGTTTCTGGCTTGGAAACGTGTTTCTGAGTGCTTCTGGTGAAAAGTAACAGCCTAAGTGACAACATGCTCTCAAAATGCTTTTCGGGCCCTGAAAACACTAAAAGTGACATGTTGCTGTTTTCTGACCAACTAGTGATGAGAACCAGAAGAAACTGCCTTGCTACTATAGAATTCACCAAAGTACATGTTTCTGGATTGGAAACTTGTTTCTGAGTGCTTCTGGTGAAAAGTAACAGCCTAAGCGACAACATGCTCTCAAAATGCTCTTCGGGCCCTGAAAACACTAAAAGTGACATGTTGCTGTTTTCTGACCAACTAGTGATGAGAACCAGAAGAAACTGCCTTGCTACTATAGAATTCACCAAAGTACATGTTTCTGGCTTGGATACTTGTTTCTGAGTGCTTCTGGTGAAAAGTAACAGCCTAAGTGACAACATGCTCTCAAAAGGCTTTTCGGGCCGTGAAAACACTAAAAGTGACATGTTGCTGTTTTCTGAAAAACTACTGATGGAAACCAGAAGAAACTGCCTTGCTACTATAGAATTCACCAAAGTACATGTTTCTGGCTTGGATACTTGTTTCTGAGTGCTTCTGGTGAAAAGTAACAGCCTAAGCGACAACATGCTCTCAAAATGCTTTTCGGGCCCTGAAAACACTAAAAGTGACATGTTGCTGTTTTCTGACCAACTAGTGATGAAAACCAGAAGAAACTGCCTTGCTACTATAGAATTCACCAAAGTACATGTTTCTGGATTGGAAACTTGTTTCTGAGTGCTTCTGAACAAAAGTAACAACCTAAGTGACAACATACTCTCAAAATGCTTTTCGGGCCCTGAAAACACTAAAAGTGACATGTTGCTGTTTTCTGACCAACTAGTGATGAGAACCAGAAGAAAATGCCTTGCTACTATAGAATTCACCAAAGTACATGTTTCTGGATTGGAAACTTGTTTCTGAGTGCTTCTGAACAAAAGTAACAGCCTAAGCGACAACATGCTCTCAAAATGCTTTTCGGGCCGTGAAAACACTAAAAGTGACATGTTGCTGTTTTCTGACCAACTAGTGATGAGAACCAGAAGAAACTGCCTTGCTACTATAGAATTCACCAAAGTACATGTTTCTGGCTTGGATACTTGTTTCTGAGTGCTTCTGAACAACAGTAACAGCCTAAGTGACAACATGCTCTCAAAATGCTTTTCAGGCCCTGAAAACACTAAAAGTGACATGTTGCTGTTTTCTGACCAACTAGTGATGAGAACCAGAAGAAACTGCCTTGCTACTATAGAATTCACCAAAGTACATGTTTCTGGCTTGGATACTTGTTTCTGAGTGCTTCTGAACAACAGTAACAGCCTAAGTGACAACATGCTCTCAAAATGCTTTTCGGGCCGTGAAAACACCTTGCTACTATAGAATTCACCAAAGTACGTATTTCTGGCTTGGAAACTTGTTTCTGAGTGCTTCTGAACAAAAGTAACAGCCTAAGTGACAACATGCTCTCAAAATGCTTTTCGGGCCCTGAAAACACTAAAAGTGACATGTTGCTGTTTTCTGACCAACTAGTGATGAGAACCAGAAGAAACTGCCTTGCTACTATAGAATTCACCAAAGTACATGTTTCTGGATTGGAAACTTGTTTCTGAGTGCTTCTGAACAAAAGTAACAGCCTAAGCGACAACATGCTCTCAAAATGCTTTTCGGGCCCTGAAAACACTAAAAGTGACATGTTGCTGTTTTCTGACCAACTAGTGATGGAAACCAGAAGAAACTGCCTTGCTACTATAGAATTCACCAAAGTACATGTTTCTGGCTTGGATACTTGTTTCTGAGTGCTTCTGGTGAAAAGTAACAGCCTAAGTGACAACATGCTCTCAAAATGCTTTTCGGGCCCTGAAAACACTAAAAGTGACATGTTGCTGTTTTCTGACCAACTAGTGATGAGAACCAGGGGAAACTGCCTTGCTACTATAGAATTCACCAAAGTACATGTTTCTGGCTTGGATACTTGTTTCTGAGTGCTTCTGGTGAAAAGTAACAGCCTAAGTGACAACATGCTCTCAAAAGGCTTTTCGGGCCGTGAAAACACTAAAAGTGACATGTTGCTGTTTTCTGAAAAACTACTGATGGAAACCAGAAGAAACTGCCTTGCTACTATAGAATTCACCAAAGTACATGTTTCTGGCTTGGATACTTGTTTCTGAGTGCTTCTGGTGAAAAGTAACAGCCTAAGCGACAACATGCTCTCAAAATGCTTTTCGGGCCCTGAAAACACTAAAAGTGACATGTTGCTGTTTTCTGACCAACTAGTGATGAGAACCAGAAGAAACTGCCTTGCTACTATAGAATTCACCAAAGTACATGTTTCTGGCTTGGATACTTGTTTCTGAGTGCTTCTGAACAACAGTAACAGCCTAAGTGACAACATGCTCTCAAAATGCTTTTCGGGCCGTGAAAACACCTTGCTACTATAGAATTCACCAAAGTACATGTTTCTGGCTTGGAAACTTGTTTCTGAGTGCTTCTGAACAAAAGTAACAGCCTAAGTGACAACATGCTCTCAAAATGCTTTTCGGGCCCTGACAACACTAAAAGTGACATGTTGCTGTTTTCTGACCAACTAGTGATGGAAACCAGAAGAAACTGCCTTGCTACTATAGAATTCACCAAAGTACATGTTTCTGGCTTGGATACTTGTTTCTGAGTGCTTCTGGTGAAAAGTAACAGCCTAAGTGACAACATGCTCTCAAAATGCTTTTCGGGCCCTGAAAACACTAAAAGTGACATGTTGCTGTTTTCTGACCAATTAGTGATGGAAACCAGAAGAAACTGCCTTGCTACTATAGAATTCACCAAAGTACATGTTTCTGGCTTGGATACTTGTTTCTGAGTGCTTCTGGTGAAAAGTAACAGCCTAAGTGACAACATGCTCTCAAAATGCTTTTCGGGCCCTGAAAACACTAAAAGTGACATGTTGCTGTTTTCTGACCAACTAGTGATGAGAACCAGGGGAAACTGCCTTGCTACTATAGAATTCACCAAAGTACATGTTTCTGGATTGGAAACGTGTTTCTGAGTGCTTCTGGACAAAAGTAACAGCCTAAGTGACAACATGCTCTCAAAATGCTTTTCGGGCCCTGAAAACACCTTGCTACTATAGAATTCACCAAAGTACATGTTTCTGGCTTGGAAACTTGTTTCTGAGTGCTTCTGAACAAAAGTAACAGCCTAAGTGACAACATGCTCTCAAAATGCTTTTCGGGCCCTGAAAACACTAAAAGTGACATGTTGCTGTTTTCTGACCAACTAGTGATGGAAACCAGAAGAAACTGCCTTGCTACTATAGAATTCACCAAAGTACATGTTTCTGGCTTGGATACTTGTTTCTGAGTGCTTCTGGTGAAAAGTAACAGCCTAAGTGACAACATGCTCTCAAAATGCTTTTCGGGCCCTGAAAACACTAAAAGTGACATGTTGCTGTTTTCTGACCAACTAGTGATGAGAACCAGGGGAAACTGCCTTGCTACTATAGAATTCACCAAAGTACATGTTTCTGGATTGGAAACGTGTTTCTGAGTGCTTCTGAACAAAAGTAACAGCCTAAGTGACAACATGCTGTCAAAATGCTTTTCGGGCCCTGAAAACACTAAAAGTGACATGTTGCTGTTTTCTGACCAACTAGTGATGGAAACCAGAAGAAACTGCCTTGCTACTATAGAATTCACCAAAGTACATGTTTCTGGCTTGGATACTTGTTTCTGAGTGCTTCTGGTGAAAAGTAACAGCCTAAGTGACAACATGCTCTCAAAATGCTTTTCGGGCCCTGAAAACACTAAAAGTGACATGTTGCTGTTTTCTGACCAACTAGTGATGAGAACCAGGGGAAACTGCCTTGCTACTATAGAATTCACCAAAGTACATGTTTCTGGCTTGGAAACTTGTTTCTGAGTGCTTCTGAACAAAAGTAACAGCCTAAGTGACAACATGCTCTCAAAATGCTTTTCGGGCCCTGAAAACACTAAAAGTGACATGTTGCTGTTTTCTGAACAACTACTGATGGAAACCAGAAGAAACTGCCTTGCTACTATAGAATTCACCAAAGTACATGTTTCTGGCTTGGATACTTGTTTCTGAGTGCTTCTGGTGAAAAGTAACAGCCTAAGTGACAACATGCTCTCAAAATGCTTTTCGGGCCCTGAAAACACTAAAAGTGACATGTTGCTGTTTTCTGACCAACTAGTGATGAGAACCAGGGGAAACTGCCTTGCTACTATAGAATTCACCAAAGTACATGTTTCTGGATTGGAAACGTGTTTCTGAGTGCTTCTGAACAAAAGTAACAGCCTAAGTGACAACATGCTCTCAAAATGCTTTTCGGGCCCTGAAAACACTAAAAGTGACATGTTGCTGTTTTCTGACCAACTAGTTATGGAAACCAGGAGAAACTGCCTTGCTACTATAGAATTCACCAAAGTACATGTTTCTGGCTTGGATACTTGTTTCTGAGTGCTTCTGGTGAAAAGTAACAGCCTAAGTGACAACATGCTCTCATAATGCTTTTTGGGCCCTGAAAACACTAAAAGTGACATGTTGCTGTTTTCTGACCAATTAGTGATGGAAACCAGAGGAAACTGCCTTGCTACTATAGAATTCACCAAAGTACATGTTTCTGGCTTGGAAACTTGTTTCTGAGTGCTTCTGAACAAAAGTAACAACCTAAGTGACAACATGCTCTCAAAATGCTTTTCGGGCCCTGAAAACACTAAAAGTGACATGTTGCTGTTTTCTGACCAACTAGTGATGAGAACCAGAAGAAACTGCCTTGCTACTATAGAATTCACCAAAGTACATGTTTCTGGATTGGAAACTTGTTTCTGAGTGCTTCTGAACAAAAGTAACAGCCTAAGCGACAACATGCTCTCAAAATGCTTTTCGGGCCGTGAAAACACTAAAAGTGACATGTTGCTGTTTTCTGACCAACTAGTGATGAGAACCAGAAGAAACTGCCTTGCTACTATAGAATTCACCAAAGTACATGTTTCTGGCTTGGAAACTTGTTTCTGAGTGCTTCTGGACAAAAGTAACAGCCTAAGTGACAACATGCTGTCAAAATGCTTTTCGGGCCCTGAAAACACTAAAAGTGACATGTTGCTGTTTTCTGACCAACTAGTGATGAAAACCACAAGAAACTGCCTTGCTACTATAGACTTCAGCAAAGTACATGTTTCTGGCTTGGAAACTCGTTTCTGAGTGCTTCTGGACAAAAGTAACAGCCTCAGTGACAACATGCTGTCAAAATGCTTTTCGGGCCCTGAAAACACTAAAAGTGACATGTTGCTGTTTTCTGACCAACTAGTGATGAAAACCACAAGAAACTGCCTTGCTACTATAGACTTCAGCAAAGTACATGTTTCTGGCTTGGAAACTCGTTTCTGAGTGCTTCTGGACAAAAGTAACAGCCTCAGTGACAACATGCTGTCAAAATGCTTTTCGGGCCCTGAAAACACTAAAAGTGACATGTTGCTGTTTTCTGACCAACTAGTGATGAAAACCACAAGAAACTGCCTTGCTACTATAGACTTCAGCAAAGTACATGTTTCTGGCTTGGAAACTTGTTTCTGAGTGCTTCTGGACAAAAGTAACAGCCTCAGTGACAACATGCTGTCAAAATGCTTTTCGGGCCCTGAAAACACTAAAAGTGACGTGTTGCTGTTTTCTGACCAACTAGTGATGAAAACCACAAGAAACTGCCTTGCTACTATAGACTTCAGCAAAGTACATGTTTCTGGCTTGGAAACTCGTTTCTGAGTGCTTCTGGACAAAAGTAACAGCCTCAGTGACAACATGCTGTCAAAATGCTTTTCGGGCCCTGAAAACACTAAAAGTGACATGTTGCTGTTTTCTGACCAACTAGTGATGAAAACCACAAGAAACTGCCTTGCTACTATAGACTTCAGCAAAGTACATGTTTCTGGCTTGGAAACTTGTTTCTGAGTGCTTCTGGACAAAAGTAACAGCCTCAGTGACAACATGCTGTCAAAATGCTTTTCGGGCCCTGAAAACACTAAAAGTGACGTGTTGCTGTTTTCTGACCAACTAGTGATGAAAACCACAAGAAACTGCCTTGCTACTATAGACTTCAGCAAAGTACATGTTTCTGGCTTGGAAACTCGTTTCTGAGTGCTTCTGGACAAAAGTAACAGCCTCAGTGACAACATGCTGTCAAAATGCTTTTCGGGCCCTGAAAACACTAAAAGTGACATGTTGCTGTTTTCTGACCAACTAGTGATGAAAACCACAAGAAACTGCCTTGCTACTATAGACTTCAGCAAAGTACATGTTTCTGGCTTGGAAACTTGTTTCTGAGTGCTTCTGGACAAAAGTAACAGCCTCAGTGACAACATGCTGTCAAAATGCTTTTCGGGCCCTGAAAACACTAAAAGTGACGTGTTGCTGTTTTCTGACCAACTAGTGATGAAAACCACAAGAAACTGCCTTGCTACTATAGACTTCAGCAAAGTACATGTTTCTGGCTTGGAAACTCGTTTCTGAGTGCTTCTGGACAAAAGTAACAGCCTCAGTGACAACATGCTGTCAAAATGCTTTTCGGGCCCTGAAAACACTAAAAGTGACATGTTGCTGTTTTCTGACCAACTAGTGATGAAAACCACAAGAAACTGCCTTGCTACTATAGACTTCAGCAAAGTACATGTTTCTGGCTTGGAAACTTGTTTCTGAGTGCTTCTGGACAAAAGTAACAGCCTCAGTGACAACATGCTGTCAAAATGCTTTTCGGGCCCTGAAAACACTAAAAGTGACATGTTGCTGTTTTCTGACCAACTAGTGATGAAAACCACAAGAAACTGCCTTGCTACTATAGACTTCAGCAAAGTACATGTTTCTGGCTTGGAAACTTGTTTCTGAGTGCTTCTGGACAAAAGTAACAGCCTCAGTGACAACATGCTGTCAAAATGCTTTTCGGGCCCTGAAAACACTAAAAGTGACATGTTGCTGTTTTCTGACCAACTAGTGATGAAAACCACAAGAAACTGCCTTGCTACTATAGACTTCAGCAAAGTACATGTTTCTGGCTTGGAAACTTGTTTCTGAGTGCTTCTGGACAAAAGTAACAGCCTCAGTGACAACATGCTGTCAAAATGCTTTTCGGGCCCTGAAAACACTAAAAGTGACATGTTGCTGTTTTCTGACCAACTAGTGATGAAAACCAGAAGAAACTGCCTTGCTACTATGGACTTCAGCAAAGTACATGTTTCTGGCTTGGAAACTTGTTTCTGAGTGCTTCTGGACAAAAGTAACAGCCTCAGTGACAACATGCTGTCAAAATGCTTTTCGGGCCCTGAAAACACTAAAAGTGACGTGTTGCTGTTTTCTGACCAACTAGTGATGAAAACCACAAGAAACTGCCTTGCTACTATAGACTTCAGCAAAGTACATGTTTCTGGCTTGGAAACTTGTTTCTGAGTGCTTCTGGACAAAAGTAACAGCCTAAGTGACAACATGCTGTCAAAATGCTTTTCGGGCCCTGAAAACACTAAAAGTGACATGTTGCTGTTTTCTGACCAACTAGTGATGAAAACCACAAGAAACTGCCTTGCTACTATAGACTTCAGCAAAGTACATGTTTCTGGCTTGGAAACTCGTTTCTGAGTGCTTCTGGACAAAAGTAACAGCCTCAGTGACAACATGCTGTCAAAATGCTTCTCGGGCCATGAAAACACTAAAAGTGACATGTTGCTGTTTTCTGACCAACTAGTGATGAAAACCACAAGAAACTGCCTTGCTACTATAGACTTCAGCAAAGTACATGTTTCTGGCTTGGAAACTTGTTTCTGAGTGCTTCTGGACAAAAGTAACAGCCTAAGTGACAACATGCTGTCAAAATGCTTTTCGGGCCCTGAAAACACTAAAAGTGACATGTTGCTGTTTTCTGACCAACTAGTGATGAAAACCACAAGAAACTGCCTTGCTACTATAGACTTCAGCAAAGTACATGTTTCTGGCTTGGAAACTCGTTTCTGAGTGCTTCTGGACAAAAGTAACAGCCTCAGTGACAACATGCTGTCAAAATGCTTCTCGGGCCCTGAAAACACTAAAAGTGACATGTTGCTGTTTTCTGACCAACTAGTGATGAAAACCACAAGAAACTGCCTTGCTACTATAGACTTCAGCAAAGTACATGTTTCTGGCTTGGAAACTTGTTTCTGAGTGCTTCTGGACAAAAGTAACAGCCTCAGTGACAACATGCTGTCAAAATGCTTTTCGGGCCCTGAAAACACTAAAAGTGACGTGTTGCTGTTTTCTGACCAACTAGTGATGAAAACCACAAGAAACTGCCTTGCTACTATAGACTTCAGCAAAGTACATGTTTCTGGCTTGGAAACTCGTTTCTGAGTGCTTCTGGACAAAAGTAACAGCCTCAGTGACAACATGCTGTCAAAATGCTTTTCGGGCCCTGAAAACACTAAAAGTGACATGTTGCTGTTTTCTGACCAACTAGTGATGAAAACCACAAGAAACTGCCTTGCTACTATAGACTTCAGCAAAGTACATGTTTCTGGCTTGGAAACTTGTTTCTGAGTGCTTCTGGACAAAAGTAACAGCCTCAGTGACAACATGCTGTCAAAATGCTTTTCGGGCCCTGAAAACACTAAAAGTGACATGTTGCTGTTTTCTGACCAACTAGTGATGAAAACCAGAAGAAACTGCCTTGCTACTATAGACTTCAGCAAAGTACATGTTTCTGGCTTGGAAACTCGTTTCTGAGTGCTTCTGGACAAAAGTAACAGCCTCAGTGACAACATGCTGTCAAAATGCTTTTCGGGCCCTGAAAACACTAAAAGTGACATGTTGCTGTTTTCTGACCAACTAGTGATGAAAACCACAAGAAACTGCCTTGCTACTATAGACTTCAGCAAAGTACATGTTTCTGGCTTGGAAACTTGTTTCTGAGTGCTTCTGGACAAAAGTAACAGCCTCAGTGACAACATGCTGTCAAAATGCTTTTCGGGCCCTGAAAACACTAAAAGTGACGTGTTGCTGTTTTCTGACCAACTAGTGATGAAAACCACAAGAAACTGCCTTGCTACTATAGACTTCAGCAAAGTACATGTTTCTGGCTTGGAAACTTGTTTCTGAGTGCTTCTGGACAAAAGTAACAGCCTAAGTGACAACATGCTGTCAAAATGCTTTTCGGGCCCTGAAAACACTAAAAGTGACATGTTGCTGTTTTCTGACCAACTAGTGATGAAAACCACAAGAAACTGCCTTGCTACTATAGACTTCAGCAAAGTACATGTTTCTGGCTTGGAAACTCGTTTCTGAGTGCTTCTGGACAAAAGTAACAGCCTCAGTGACAACATGCTGTCAAAATGCTTCTCGGGCCCTGAAAACACTAAAAGTGACATGTTGCTGTTTTCTGACCAACTAGTGATGAAAACCACAAGAAACTGCCTTGCTACTATAGACTTCAGCAAAGTACATGTTTCTGGCTTGGAAACTTGTTTCTGAGTGCTTCTGGACAAAAGTAACAGCCTCAGTGACAACATGCTGTCAAAATGCTTTTCGGGCCCTGAAAACACTAAAAGTGACATGTTGCTGTTTTCTGACCAACTAGTGATGAAAACCACAAGAAACTGCCTTGCTACTATAGACTTCAGCAAAGTACATGTTTCTGGCTTGGAAACTTGTTTCTGAGTGCTTCTGGACAAAAGTAACAGCCTCAGTGACAACATGCTGTCAAAATGCTTTTCGGGCCCTGAAAACACTAAAAGTGACGTGTTGCTGTTTTCTGACCAACTAGTGATGAAAACCACAAGAAACTGCCTTGCTACTATAGACTTCAGCAAAGTACATGTTTCTGGCTTGGAAACTTGTTTCTGAGTGCTTCTGGACAAAAGTAACAGCCTCAGTGACAACATGCTGTCAAAATGCTTTTCGGGCCCTGAAAACACTAAAAGTGACGTGTTGCTGTTTTCTGACCAACTAGTGATGAAAACCACAAGAAACTGCCTTGCTACTATAGACTTCAGCAAAGTACATGTTTCTGGCTTGGAAACTCGTTTCTGAGTGCTTCTGGACAAAAGTAACAGCCTCAGTGACAACATGCTGTCAAAATGCTTTTCGGGCCCTGAAAACACTAAAAGTGACATGTTGCTGTTTTCTGACCAACTAGTGATGAAAACCACAAGAAACTGCCTTGCTACTATAGACTTCAGCAAAGTACATGTTTCTGGCTTGGAAACTTGTTTCTGAGTGCTTCTGGACAAAAGTAACAGCCTCAGTGACAACATGCTGTCAAAATGCTTTTCGGGCCCTGAAAACACTAAAAGTGACGTGTTGCTGTTTTCTGACCAACTAGTGATGAAAACCACAAGAAACTGCCTTGCTACTATAGACTTCAGCAAAGTACATGTTTCTGGCTTGGAAACTTGTTTCTGAGTGCTTCTGGACAAAAGTAACAGCCTAAGTGACAACATGCTGTCAAAATGCTTTTCGGGCCCTGAAAACACTAAAAGTGACATGTTGCTGTTTTCTGACCAACTAGTGATGAAAACCACAAGAAACTGCCTTGCTACTATAGACTTCAGCAAAGTACATGTTTCTGGCTTGGAAACTCGTTTCTGAGTGCTTCTGGACAAAAGTAACAGCCTCAGTGACAACATGCTGTCAAAATGCTTCTCGGGCCCTGAAAACACTAAAAGTGACATGTTGCTGTTTTCTGACCAACTAGTGATGAAAACCACAAGAAACTGCCTTGCTACTATAGACTTCAGCAAAGTACATGTTTCTGGCTTGGAAACTTGTTTCTGAGTGCTTCTGGACAAAAGTAACAGCCTCAGTGACAACATGCTGTCAAAATGCTTTTCGGGCCCTGAAAACACTAAAAGTGACATGTTGCTGTTTTCTGACCAACTAGTGATGAAAACCACAAGAAACTGCCTTGCTACTATAGACTTCAGCAAAGTACATGTTTCTGGCTTGGAAACTTGTTTCTGAGTGCTTCTGGACAAAAGTAACAGCCTCAGTGACAACATGCTGTCAAAATGCTTTTCGGGCCCTGAAAACACTAAAAGTGACGTGTTGCTGTTTTCTGACCAACTAGTGATGAAAACCACAAGAAACTGCCTTGCTACTATAGACTTCAGCAAAGTACATGTTTCTGGCTTGGAAACTTGTTTCTGAGTGCTTCTGGACAAAAGTAACAGCCTCAGTGACAACATGCTGTCAAAATGCTTTTCGGGCCCTGAAAACACTAAAAGTGACGTGTTGCTGTTTTCTGACCAACTAGTGATGAAAACCACAAGAAACTGCCTTGCTACTATAGACTTCAGCAAAGTACATGTTTCTGGCTTGGAAACTTGTTTCTGAGTGCTTCTGGACAAAAGTAACAGCCTCAGTGACAACATGCTCTCAAAATGCTTTTCGGGCCCTGAAAACACTAAAAGTGACATGTTGCTGTTTTCTGACCAACTAGTGATGAAAACCAGAAGAAACTGCCTTGCTACTATGGACTTCAGCAAAGTACATGTTTCTGGCTTGGAAACTTGTTTCTGAGTGCTTCTGGACAAAAGTAACAGCCTCAGTGACAACATGCTGTCAAAATGCTTTTCGGGCCCTGAAAACACTAAAAGTGACGTTGTTGCTGTTTCTGACCAACTAGTGATGAAAACCACAAGAAACTGCCCTTTGCTACTATAGACTTCAGCAAAGTACATGTTTCTTGGCTTGGAAACTTGTTTCTGAGTGCTTCTGGACAAAAGTAACAGCCTCAGTGACAACATGCTGTCAAAATGCTTTTCAGGGCCCTGAAAACACTAAAAGTGACATGTTGCTGTTTTCTGACCAACTAGTGATGAAAACCACAAGAAACTGCCTTGCTACTATAGACTTCAGCAAAGTACATGTTTCTGGCTTGGAAACTTCGTTTCTGAGTGCTTCTGGACAAAAGTAACAGCTCTCAGTGACAACATGCTGTCAAAATGCTTTTCGGTGCCCTGAAAACACTAAAAGTGACATGTTGCTGTTTTCTGACCAACTAGTGATGAAAACCACAAGAAACTGCCTTGCTACTATAGACTTCAGCAAAGTACATGTTTCTGGCTTGGAAACTTGTTTCTGAGTGCTTCTGGACAAAAGTAACAGCCTCAGTGACAACATGCTGTCAAAATGCTTTTCGGGCCCTGAAAACACTAAAAGTGACGTGTTGCTGTTTTCTGACCAACTAGTGATGAAAACCACAAGAAACTGCCTTGCTACTATAGACTTCAGCAAAGTACATGTTTCTGGCTTGGAAACTTCGTTTCTGAGTGCTTCTGGACAAAAGTAACAGCCTCAGTGACACACATGCTGTCAAAATGCTTTCGGGCCCTGAAAACACTAAAAGTGACATGTTGCTGTTTTCTGACCAACTAGTGATGAAAACCACAAGAAACTGCCTTGCTACTATAGACTTCAGCAAAGTACAATGTTTCTGGCTTGGAAACTTCGTTTCTGAGTGCTTCTGGACAAAAGTAACAGCCTCAAGTGACAACATGCTGTCAAAATGCTTTTCGGGCCCTGAAAACACTAAAAGTGACATGTTGCTGTTTTCTGACCAACTAGTGATGAAAACCACAAGAAACTGCCTTGCTACTATAGACTTCAGCAAAGTACATGTTTCTGGCTTGGAAACTTGTTTCTGAGTGCTTCTGGACAAAAGTAACAGCCTCAGTGACAACATGCTGTCAAAATGCTTTTCGGGCCCTGAAAACACTAAAAGTGACATGTTGCTGTTTTCTGACCAACTAGTGATGAAAACCACAAGAAACTGCCTTGCTACTATAGACTTCAGCAAAGTACATGTTTCTGGGCTTGGAAACTCGTTTCTGAGTGCTTCTGGGACAAAAGTAACAGCCTCAGTGACAACATGCTGTCAAAATGCTTTTCGGGCCTGAAAACACTAAAAAGTGACATGTTGCTGTTTTCTGACCAACTAGTGATGAAAACCACAAGAAACTGCCTTGCTACTATAGACTTCAGCAAAGTACATGTTTCTGGCTTGGAAACTTGTTTCTGAGTGCTTCTGGACAAAAGTAACAGCCTCAGTGACAACATGCTGTCAAAATGCTTTTTCGGGTGCCCTGAAAACACTAAAAGTGACATGTTGCTGTTTTCTGACCAACTAGTGATGAAAACCACAAGAAACTGCCTTGCTACTATAGACTTCAGCAAAGTACATGTTTCTGGCTTGGAAACTCGTTTCTGAGTGCTTCTGGACAAAAGTAACAGCCTCAGTGACAACATGCTGTCAAAATGCTTTCTCGGGCCCTGAAAACACTAAAAGTGACATGTTGCTGTTTTCTGACCAACTAGTGATGAAAACCACAAGAAACTGCCTTGCTACTATAGACTTTCAGCAAAGTACATGTTTCTGGCTTGGAAACTTCGTTTCTGAGTGCTTCTGGACAAAAGTAACAGCCTCAGTGACAACATGCTGTCAAAATGCTTTCTCGGGCCCTGAAAACACTAAAAGTGACATGTGTTGCTGTTTTCTGACCAACTAGTGATGAAAACCACAAGAAACTGCCTTGCTACTATAGACTTCAGCAAAGTACACTGTTTCTGGCTTGGAAACTTGTTTCTGAGTGCTTCTGGACAAAAGTAACAGCCTCAGTGACAACATGCTGTCAAAATGCTTTTCGGGCCCTGAAAAACACTAAAAGTGACATGTTGCTGTTTTCTGACCAACTAGTGATGAAAACCACAAGAAACTGCCTTGCTACTATAGACTTCAGCAAAGTACATGTTTCTGGCTTGGAAACTTGTTTCTGAGTGCTTCTGGACAAAAGTAACAGCCTCAGTGACAACATGCTGTCAAAATGCTTTTCGGGCCCTGAAAAACACTAAAAGTGACGTGTTGCTGTTTTCTGACCAACTAGTGATGAAAACCACAAGAAACTGCCTTGCTACTATAGACTTCAGCAAAGTACATGTTTCTGGCTTGGAAACTTGTTTCTGAGTGCTTCTGGGACAAAAGTAACAGCCTCAGTGACAACATGCTGTCAAAATGCTTTTCGGGCCCTGAAAACACTAAAAAGTGACATGTTGCTGTTTTCTGACCAACTAGTGATGAAAACCACAAGAAAACTGCCTTGCTACTATAGACTTCAGCAAAGTACATGTTTCTGGCTTGGAAACTCGTTTCTGAGTGCTTCTGGACAAAAAGTAACAGCCTCAGTGACAACATGCTGTCAAAATGCTTTTCGGGCCCTGAAAACACTAAAAGTGACAGTGTTGCTGTTTTCTGACCAACTAGTGATGAAAACCACAAGAAACTGCCTTGCTACTATAGACTTCAGCAAAGTACATGTTTTCTGGCTTGGAAACTTGTTTCTGAGTGCTTCTGGACAAAAGTAACAGCCTCAGTGACAACATGCTGTCAAAATGCTTTTCGGGCCCTGAAAACACTAAAAGTGACGTGTTGCTGTTTTCTGACCAACTAGTGATGAAAACTCACAAGAAACTGCCTTGCTACTATAGACTCTTCAGCAAAAGTACATGTTTCTGGCTTGGAAACTTGTTTCTGAGTGCTTCTGGACAAAAGTAACAGCCTCAGTGACAACATGCTGTCAAAATGCTTTTCGGGCCCTGAAAACACTAAAAAGTGACATGTTGCTGTTTTCTGACCAACTAGTGATGAAAACCACAAGAAACTGCCTTGCTACTATAGACTTCAGCAAAGTACATGTTTCTGGCTTGGAAACTTGTTTCTGAGTGCTTCTGGACAAAAGTAACAGCCTCAGTGACAACATGCTGTCAAAATGCTTTCTCGAGGCCCTGAAAACACTAAAAGTGACATGTTGCTGTTTTCTGACCAACTAGTGATGAAAACCACAAGAAACTGCCT
Source organism: Epinephelus lanceolatus (assembly GCF_041903045.1). Lineage (NCBI taxonomy): Eukaryota > Metazoa > Chordata > Actinopteri > Perciformes > Serranidae > Epinephelus > Epinephelus lanceolatus. Next base: position 10,308 of record NW_027556814.1, on the reverse strand, counting down.
TGCTACTATAGACTTCAGCAAAGTACATGTTTCTGGCTTGGAAACTTGTTTCTGAGTGCTTCTGGACAAAAGTAACAGCCTCAGTGACAACATGCTGTCAAAATGCTTTTCGGGCCCTGAAAACACTAGAAAGTGACATGTTGCTGTTTTCTGACCAAACTAGTGATGAAAACCACAGAACTGCCTTGCTACTATAGACTTCAGCAAAGTACATGTTTCTGGCTTGGAAACTTGTTTCTGAGTGCTTCTGGACAAAAGTAACAGCCTCAGTGACAACATGCTGTCAAAATGCTTTTCGGGCCCCTGAAAACACTAAAAGTGACGTGTTGCTGTTTTCTGACCCAACTAGTGATGAAAACCACAAGAAACTGCCTTGCTACTATAGACTTTCAGCAAAGTACATGTTTCTGGCTTGGAAACTTGTTTCTGAGTGCTTCTGGACAAAAGTAACAGCCTCAGTGACAACATGCTGCTCAAAATGCTTTTTCGGGCCCTGAAAACACTAAAAGTGGACATGTTGCTGTTTTCTGACCAACTAGTGATGAAGAACCAGAAGAAACTGCCTTGCTACTATAGACTTCAGCAAAGTACAATGTTTCTGGCTTGGAAACTTCTGGCTTGGAAACTTGTTTCTGAGTGCTTCTAGTACGCAAAGTAACAGCCTCACAGTGACAACATGCTCGTACAAATGCTTTTCGGGCCTGCCCTGAAACACTAAAAAAAGCTCGGCGCCCTAACAAAGACATGTTGCTGTTTTCTGAACCAAACTAGTGCATGAAACCATGAAGAAATGCTCTTGCTACTATAGACTTCAAGCAGCAATGTACATGTTCTTGCTTCGAACTCTGTTTTCTGACCAACTAGTGATGAAAACCACAAGAAACTGCCTTGCTACTATAGACTTCAGCAAAGTACATGTTTCTGGCTTGGAAACTCGTTTCTGAGTGCTTCTGGACAAAAGTAACAGCCTCAGTGACAACATGCTGTCAAAATGCTTTTCGGGCCCTGAAAACACTAAAAGTGACATGTTGCTGTTTTCTGACCAACTAGTGATGAAAACCACAAGAAACTGCCTTGCTACTATAGACTTCAGCAAAGTACATGTTTCTGGCTTGGAAACTTGTTTCTGAGTGCTTCTGGACAAAAGTAACAGCCTCAGTGACAACATGCTGTCAAAATGCTTTTCGGGCCCTGAAAACACTAAAAGTGACATGTTGCTGTTTTCTGACCAACTAGTGATGAAAACCAGAAGAAACTGCCTTGCTACTATAGACTTCAGCAAAGTACATGTTTCTGGCTTGGAAACTCGTTTCTGAGTGCTTCTGGACAAAAGTAACAGCCTCAGTGACAACATGCTGTCAAAATGCTTTTCGGGCCCTGAAAACACTAAAAGTGACATGTTGCTGTTTTCTGACCAACTAGTGATGAAAACCACAAGAAACTGCCTTGCTACTATAGACTTCAGCAAAGTACATGTTTCTGGCTTGGAAACTTGTTTCTGAGTGCTTCTGGACAAAAGTAACAGCCTCAGTGACAACATGCTGTCAAAATGCTTTTCGGGCCCTGAAAACACTAAAAGTGACGTGTTGCTGTTTTCTGACCAACTAGTGATGAAAACCACAAGAAACTGCCTTGCTACTATAGACTTCAGCAAAGTACATGTTTCTGGCTTGGAAACTTGTTTCTGAGTGCTTCTGGACAAAAGTAACAGCCTAAGTGACAACATGCTGTCAAAATGCTTTTCGGGCCCTGAAAACACTAAAAGTGACATGTTGCTGTTTTCTGACCAACTAGTGATGAAAACCACAAGAAACTGCCTTGCTACTATAGACTTCAGCAAAGTACATGTTTCTGGCTTGGAAACTCGTTTCTGAGTGCTTCTGGACAAAAGTAACAGCCTCAGTGACAACATGCTGTCAAAATGCTTCTCGGGCCCTGAAAACACTAAAAGTGACATGTTGCTGTTTTCTGACCAACTAGTGATGAAAACCACAAGAAACTGCCTTGCTACTATAGACTTCAGCAAAGTACATGTTTCTGGCTTGGAAACTCGTTTCTGAGTGCTTCTGGACAAAAGTAACAGCCTCAGTGACAACATGCTGTCAAAATGCTTTTCGGGCCCTGAAAACACTAAAAGTGACATGTTGCTGTTTTCTGACCAACTAGTGATGAAAACCACAAGAAACTGCCTTGCTACTATAGACTTCAGCAAAGTACATGTTTCTGGCTTGGAAACTTGTTTCTGAGTGCTTCTGGACAAAAGTAACAGCCTCAGTGACAACATGCTGTCAAAATGCTTTTCGGGCCCTGAAAACACTAAAAGTGACGTGTTGCTGTTTTCTGACCAACTAGTGATGAAAACCACAAGAAACTGCCTTGCTACTATAGACTTCACCAAAGTACATGTTTCTGGCTTGGAAACTTGTTTCTGAGTGCTTCTGGACAAAAGTAACAGCCTCAGTGACAACATGCTGTCAAAATGCTTTTCGGGCCCTGAAAACACTAAAAGTGACGTGTTGCTGTTTTCTGACCAACTAGTGATGAAAACCACAAGAAACTGCCTTGCTACTATAGACTTCAGCAAAGTACATGTTTCTGGCTTGGAAACTTGTTTCTGAGTGCTTCTGGACAAAAGTAACAGCCTCAGTGACAACATGCTGTCAAAATGCTTTTCGGGCCCTGAAAACACTAAAAGTGACATGTTGCTGTTTTCTGACCAACTAGTGATGAAAACCAGAAGAAACTGCCTTGCTACTATAGACTTCAGCAAAGTACATGTTTCTGGCTTGGAAACTTGTTTCTGAGTGCTTCTGGACAAAAGTAACAGCCTCAGTGACAACATGCTGTCAAAATGCTTTTCGGGCCCTGAAAACACTAAAAGTGACATGTTGCTGTTTTCTGACCAACTAGTGATGAAAACCACAAGAAACTGCCTTGCTACTATAGACTTCAGCAAAGTACATGTTTCTGGCTTGGAAACTCGTTTCTGAGTGCTTCTGGACAAAAGTAACAGCCTCAGTGACAACATGCTGTCAAAATGCTTTTCGGGCCCTGAAAACACTAAAAGTGACATGTTGCTGTTTTCTGACCAACTAGTGATGAAAACCACAAGAAACTGCCTTGCTACTATAGACTTCAGCAAAGTACATGTTTCTGGCTTGGAAACTTGTTTCTGAGTGCTTCTGGACAAAAGTAACAGCCTCAGTGACAACATGCTGTCAAAATGCTTTTCGGGCCCTGAAAACACTAAAAGTGACGTGTTGCTGTTTTCTGACCAACTAGTGATGAAAACCACAAGAAACTGCCTTGCTACTATAGACTTCACCAAAGTACATGTTTCTGGCTTGGAAACTTGTTTCTGAGTGCTTCTGGACAAAAGTAACAGCCTCAGTGACAACATGCTGTCAAAATGCTTTTCGGGCCCTGAAAACACTAAAAGTGACGTGTTGCTGTTTTCTGACCAACTAGTGATGAAAACCACAAGAAACTGCCTTGCTACTATAGACTTCAGCAAAGTACATGTTTCTGGCTTGGAAACTTGTTTCTGAGTGCTTCTGGACAAAAGTAACAGCCTCAGTGACAACATGCTGTCAAAATGCTTTTCGGGCCCTGAAAACACTAAAAGTGACATGTTGCTGTTTTCTGACCAACTAGTGATGAAAACCAGAAGAAACTGCCTTGCTACTATAGACTTCAGCAAAGTACATGTTTCTGGCTTGGAAACTCGTTTCTGAGTGCTTCTGGACAAAAGTAACAGCCTCAGTGACAACATGCTGTCAAAATGCTTTTCGGGCCCTGAAAACACTAAAAGTGACATGTTGCTGTTTTCTGACCAACTAGTGATGAAAACCACAAGAAACTGCCTTGCTACTATAGACTTCAGCAAAGTACATGTTTCTGGCTTGGAAACTCGTTTCTGAGTGCTTCTGGACAAAAGTAACAGCCTCAGTGACAACATGCTGTCAAAATGCTTTTCGGGCCCTGAAAACACTAAAAGTGACATGTTGCTGTTTTCTGACCAACTAGTGATGAAAACCACAAGAAACTGCCTTGCTACTATAGACTTCAGCAAAGTACATGTTTCTGGCTTGGAAACTTGTTTCTGAGTGCTTCTGGACAAAAGTAACAGCCTCAGTGACAACATGCTGTCAAAATGCTTTTCGGGCCCTGAAAACACTAAAAGTGACGTGTTGCTGTTTTCTGACCAACTAGTGATGAAAACCACAAGAAAACTGCCTTGCCTATAGACTTCAGCAAAGTACATGTTTCTGGCTTGGAAACTTGTTTCTGAGTGCTTCTGGACAAAAGTAACAGCCTCAGTGACAACATGCTGTCAAAATGCTTTTCGGGCCCTGAAAACACTAAAAGTGACATGTTGCTGTTTTCTGACCAACTAGTGATGAAAACCAGAAGAAACTGCCTTGCTACTATAGACTTCAGCAAAGTACATGTTTCTGGCTTGGAAACTCGTTTCTGAGTGCTTCTGGACAAAAGTAACAGCCTCAGTGACAACATGCTGTCAAAATGCTTTTCGGGCCCTGAAAACACTAAAAGTGACATGTTGCTGTTTTCTGACCAACTAGTGATGAAAACCACAAGAAACTGCCTTGCTACTATAGACTTCAGCAAAGTACATGTTTCTGGCTTGGAAACTCGTTTCTGAGTGCTTCTGGACAAAAGTAACAGCCTCAGTGACAACATGCTGTCAAAATGCTTTTCGGGCCCTGAAAACACTAAAAGTGACATGTTGCTGTTTTCTGACCAACTAGTGATGAAAACCACAAGAAACTGCCTTGCTACTATAGACTTCAGCAAAGTACATGTTTCTGGCTTGGAAACTTGTTTCTGAGTGCTTCTGGACAAAAGTAACAGCCTCAGTGACAACATGCTGTCAAAATGCTTTTCGGGCCCTGAAAACACTAAAAGTGACATGTTGCTGTTTTCTGACCAACTAGTGATGAAAACCACAAGAAACTGCCTTGCTACTATAGACTTCAGCAAAGTACATGTTTCTGGCTTGGAAACTCGTTTCTGAGTGCTTCTGGACAAAAGTAACAGCCTCAGTGACAACATGCTGTCAAAATGCTTTTCGGGCCCTGAAAACACTAAAAGTGACATGTTGCTGTTTTCTGACCAACTAGTGATGAAAACCACAAGAAACTGCCTTGCTACTATAGACTTCAGCAAAGTACATGTTTCTGGCTTGGAACTTGTTTCTGAGTGCTTCTGGACAAAAGTAACAGCCTCAGTGACAACATGCTGTCAAAATGCTTTTCGGGCCCTGAAAACACTAAAAGTGACGTGTTGCTGTTTTCTGACCAACTAGTGATGAAAACCACAAGAAACTGCCTTGCTACTATAGACTTCACCAAAGTACATGTTTCTGGCTTGGAAACTTGTTTCTGAGTGCTTCTGGACAAAAGTAACAGCCTCAGTGACAACATGCTGTCAAAATGCTTTTCGGGCCCTGAAAACACTAAAAGTGACGTGTTGCTGTTTTCTGACCAACTAGTGATGAAAACCACAAGAAACTGCCTTGCTACTATAGACTTCAGCAAAGTACATGTTTCTGGCTTGGAAACTTGTTTCTGAGTGCTTCTGGACAAAAGTAACAGCCTCAGTGACAACATGCTGTCAAAATGCTTTTCGGGCCCTGAAAACACTAAAAGTGACATGTTGCTGTTTTCTGACCAACTAGTGATGAAAACCAGAAGAAACTGCCTTGCTACTATAGACTTCAGCAAAGTACATGTTTCTGGCTTGGAAACTCGTTTCTGAGTGCTTCTGGACAAAAGTAACAGCCTCAGTGACAACATGCTGTCAAAATGCTTTTCGGGCCCTGAAAACACTAAAAGTGACATGTTGCTGTTTTCTGACCAACTAGTGATGAAAACCACAAGAAACTGCCTTGCTACTATAGACTTCAGCAAAGTACATGTTTCTGGCTTGGAAACTCGTTTCTGAGTGCTTCTGGACAAAAGTAACAGCCTCAGTGACAACATGCTGTCAAAATGCTTTTCGGGCCCTGAAAACACTAAAAGTGACATGTTGCTGTTTTCTGACCAACTAGTGATGAAAACCACAAGAAACTGCCTTGCTACTATAGACTTCAGCAAAGTACATGTTTCTGGCTTGGAAACTTGTTTCTGAGTGCTTCTGGACAAAAGTAACAGCCTCAGTGACAACATGCTGTCAAAATGCTTTTCGGGCCCTGAAAACACTAAAAGTGACGTGTTGCTGTTTTCTGACCAACTAGTGATGAAAACCACAAGAAACTGCCTTGCTACTATAGACTTCAGCAAAGTACATGTTTCTGGCTTGGAAACTTGTTTCTGAGTGCTTCTGGACAAAAGTAACAGCCTCAGTGACAACATGCTGTCAAAATGCTTTTCGGGCCCTGAAAACACTAAAAGTGACGTGTTGCTGTTTTCTGACCAACTAGTGATGAAAACCACAAGAAACTGCCTTGCTACTATAGACTTCAGCAAAGTACATGTTTCTGGCTTGGAAACTTGTTTCTGAGTGCTTCTGGACAAAAGTAACAGCCTCAGTGACAACATGCTGTCAAAATGCTTTTCGGGCCCTGAAAACACTAAAAGTGACATGTTGCTGTTTTCTGACCAACTAGTGATGAAAACCACAAGAAACTGCCTTGCTACTATAGACTTCAGCAAAGTACATGTTTCTGGCTTGGAAACTCGTTTCTGAGTGCTTCTGGACAAAAGTAACAGCCTCAGTGACAACATGCTGTCAAAATGCTTTTCGGGCCCTGAAAACACTAAAAGTGACATGTTGCTGTTTTCTGACCAACTAGTGATGAAAACCACAAGAAACTGCCTTGCTACTATAGACTTCAGCAAAGTACATGTTTCTGGCTTGGAAACTTGTTTCTGAGTGCTTCTGGACAAAGTAACAGCCTCAGTGACAACATGCTGTCAAAATGCTTTTCGGGCCCTGAAAACACTAAAAGTGACATGTTGCTGTTTTCTGACCAACTAGTGATGAAAACCACAAGAAACTGCCTTGCTACTATAGACTTCAGCAAAGTACATGTTTCTGGCTTGGAAACTTGTTTCTGAGTGCTTCTGGACAAAAGTAACAGCCTCAGTGACAACATGCTGTCAAAATGCTTTTCGGGCCCTGAAAACACTAAAAGTGACGTGTTGCTGTTTTCTGACCAACTAGTGATGAAAACCACAAGAAACTGCCTTGCTACTATAGACTTCAGCAAAGTACATGTTTCTGGCTTGGAAACTTGTTTCTGAGTGCTTCTGGACAAAAGTAACAGCCTCAGTGACAACATGCTGTCAAAATGCTTTTCGGGCCCTGAAAACACTAAAAGTGACATGTTGCTGTTTTCTGACCAACTAGTGATGAAAACCACAAGAAACTGCCTTGCTACTATAGACTTCAGCAAAGTACATGTTTCTGGCTTGGAAACTCGTTTCTGAGTGCTTCTGGACAAAAGTAACAGCCTCAGTGACAACATGCTGTCAAAATGCTTTTCGGGCCCTGAAAACACTAAAAGTGACATGTTGCTGTTTTCTGACCAACTAGTGATGAAAACCAGAAGAAACTGCCTTGCTACTATAGACTTCAGCAAAGTACATGTTTCTGGCTTGGAAACTCGTTTCTGAGTGCTTCTGGACAAAAGTAACAGCCTCAGTGACAACATGCTGTCAAAATGCTTTTCGGGCCCTGAAAACACTAAAAGTGACATGTTGCTGTTTTCTGACCAACTAGTGATGAAAACCACAAGAAACTGCCTTGCTACTATAGACTTCAGCAAAGTACATGTTTCTGGCTTGGAAACTCGTTTCTGAGTGCTTCTGGACAAAAGTAACAGCCTCAGTGACAACATGCTGTCAAAATGCTTTTCGGGCCCTGAAAACACTAAAAGTGACATGTTGCTGTTTTCTGACCAACTAGTGATGAAAACCACAAGAAACTGCCTTGCTACTATAGACTTCAGCAAAGTACATGTTTCTGGCTTGGAACTTGTTTCTGAGTGCTTCTGGACAAAAGTAACAGCCTCAGTGACAACATGCTGTCAAAATGCTTTTCGGGCCCTGAAAACACTAAAAGTGACATGTTGCTGTTTTCTGACCAACTAGTGATGAAAACCACAAGAAACTGCCTTGCTACTATAGACTTCAGCAAAGTACATGTTTCTGGCTTGGAAACTCGTTTCTGAGTGCTTCTGGACAAAAGTAACAGCCTCAGTGACAACATGCTGTCAAAATGCTTTTCGGGCCCTGAAAACACTAAAAGTGACATGTTGCTGTTTTCTGACCAACTAGTGATGAAAACCACAAGAAACTGCCTTGCTACTATAGACTTCAGCAAAGTACATGTTTCTGGCTTGGAAACTTGTTTCTGAGTGCTTCTGGACAAAAGTAACAGCCTCAGTGACAACATGCTGTCAAAATGCTTTTCGGGCCTGAAAACACTAAAAGTGACGTGTTGCTGTTTTCTGACCAACTAGTGATGAAAACCACAAGAAACTGCCTTGCTACTATAGACTTCAGCAAAGTACATGTTTCTGGCTTGGAAACTTGTTTCTGAGTGCTTCTGGACAAAAGTAACAGCCTCAGTGACAACATGCTGTCAAAATGCTTTTCGGGCCCTGAAAACACTAAAAGTGACATGTTGCTGTTTTCTGACCAACTAGTGATGAAAACCACAAGAAACTGCCTTGCTACTATAGACTTCAGCAAAGTACATGTTTCTGGCTTGGAAACTCGTTTCTGAGTGCTTCTGGACAAAAGTAACAGCCTCAGTGACAACATGCTGTCAAAATGCTTCTCGGGCCCTGAAAACACTAAAAGTGACATGTTGCTGTTTTCTGACCAACTAGTGATGAAAACCACAAGAAACTGCCTTGCTACTATAGACTTCAGCAAAGTACATGTTTCTGGCTTGGAAACTTGTTTCTGAGTGCTTCTGGACAAAAGTAACAGCCTCAGTGACAACATGCTGTCAAAATGCTTTTCGGGCCCTGAAAACACTAAAAGTGACATGTTGCTGTTTTCTGACCAACTAGTGATGAAAACCACAAGAAACTGCCTTGCTACTATAGACTTCAGCAAAGTACATGTTTCTGGCTTGGAAACTTGTTTCTGAGTGCTTCTGGACAAAAGTAACAGCCTCAGTGACAACATGCTGTCAAAATGCTTTTCGGGCCCTGAAAACACTAAAAGTGACGTGTTGCTGTTTTCTGACCAACTAGTGATGAAAACCACAAGAAACTGCCTTGCTACTATAGACTTCAGCAAAGTACATGTTTCTGGCTTGGAAACTTGTTTCTGAGTGCTTCTGGACAAAAGTAACAGCCTCAGTGACAACATGCTGTCAAAATGCTTTTCGGGCCTGAAAACACTAAAAGTGACGTGTTGCTGTTTTCTGACCAACTAGTGATGAAAACCACAAGAAACTGCCTTGCTACTATAGACTTCAGCAAAGTACATGTTTCTGGCTTGGAAACTTGTTTCTGAGTGCTTCTGGACAAAAGTAACAGCCTCAGTGACAACATGCTGTCAAAATGCTTTTCGGGCCCTGAAAACACTAAAAGTGACATGTTGCTGTTTTCTGACCAACTAGTGATGAAAACCACAAGAAACTGCCTTGCTACTATAGACTTCAGCAAAGTACATGTTTCTGGCTTGGAAACTTGTTTCTGAGTGCTTCTGGACAAAAGTAACAGCCTCAGTGACAACATGCTGTCAAAATGCTTTCGGGCCCTGAAAACACTAAAAGTGACATGTTGCTGTTTTCTGACCAACTAGTGATGAAAACCACAAGAAACTGCCTTGCTACTATAGACTTCAGCAAAGTACATGTTTCTGGCTTGGAAACTTGTTTCTGAGTGCTTCTGGACAAAAGTAACAGCCTCAGTGACAACATGCTGTCAAAATGCTTTTCGGGCCCTGAAAACACTAAAAGTGACATGTTGCTGTTTTCTGACCAACTAGTGATGAAAACCACAAGAAACTGCCTTGCTACTATAGACTTCAGCAAAGTACATGTTTCTGGCTTGGAAACTTGTTTCTGAGTGCTTCTGGACAAAAGTAACAGCCTCAGTGACAACATGCTGTCAAAATGCTTTTCGGGCCTGAAAACACTAAAAGTGACGTGTTGCTGTTTTCCCTGACCAACTAGTGATGAAAACCACAAGAAACTGCCTTGCTACTAATAGACTTCAAGCAAAGTACATGTTTCTGGCTTGGAAACTTGTTTCTGAGTGCTTCTGGACAAAAGTAACAGCCTCAGTGACAACATGCTGTCAAAATGCTTTTCGGGCCTGAAAAC
>NW_027556813.1:0-113979 GCF_041903045.1 Epinephelus lanceolatus | reverse complement strand
AATTAATCAATAAAATAAGCCAGTAAAGCAAGACAAAAACTGTCTCATGTATAACCCACATCTTGACATCTTTTAATACAGTGAAAAAGTAAATATTTAGCATCAGATGCTTTACAGAAATGAAAGCAAATTGATTCTAACTTTTTCTTTTAAACAACTGCATATCATACCTAATCAGATTTTTTTTAAAAAGACAATACCACATAAAGTTGTAAATATTTGACATCAGATACTTCACGGAAACAAAATGATCAATAAAAGATTACATACGCCATTTGTACCTCTTGGCATTTACATTCTAATGATATTCATCTGTCACACAAAATCATGAATTCAAACTCAAATTTAATCAAACTGGAAACGTTAGTATGTGTCCTAAAGTATCAAACAGTATTTAAAAGTATTCTCATAAACATAAACATAGAACTATTATATTTGTAAGCTGCAGCTGCAAATAGCTTTGTATCTTATAGACAACATGTTAATATTTGTGCTCTAAGTCATATTAAACAAGTAAAATGTAAATATCCATGTAATGATAGTGAATGCATGTTAGTAGGATGTGCACCTCTATAACCACAAAGCTTGTAGTCTCTCACCTGATATAAAAGCGTTCTCTGAGGCTTGCTTCTGCCTGCTTACGTGTGATACATTTCCAAGAAGCAGGTATGCTAGCAGGGTTTGCATTATATGCTACAGCAAACTTATCGTTGAACCTTACCAGTACATATTTCCAGTAGTCTGATGCCTGAAGGCTTACGTCTGGAACAATTTTCCAGTCAGGAAAAATATCTTTGTAACGTTTGAAAGGGTGCCAAATTCCATTTGTGGCACTGCAGCAAAAATGACTGTCACTGATCACAGAGTAAGAGCATATGTCAGTACCACATGTCCCACGCCACCTGACTTCACCCAGAGCCTGTGGCCGATGTAGTGACGTCCAGTGCTCAGTGTGGTCTTTTCCTCCTGCCTCACAAGGTGCTTTGCAGAATGGACACTGTTTAACACATCCAATCAGTCTGGTGAAAAGCTCGTTCTGAGGATTCACATGAAGTTGTTTTAGTTTTGTTTGGATGTTTGTTTCTTTAAACTTCTCTGTAAGAGCCTCTGCCATGTCCTTCAGACAGTCGGTGAGCCAGTGAGCAAACTGTTCCGGGTTGGTATTGTTCAGGATCATGAAAGCACCAAGAGCATCCTGGGAAATGACCAGTTTATCACCAAGTTCCTGACAGACATCTTCAACAAATTTTCTTAAGTTGCCACTCTTTTTGGTTTTAGCTTTGTTGATAGCATTAGTTATGTTCCTCATGCTAAACTGGAGATTTCGATACTCAAACTCAAACATGATAGACCCTTTTAAGAAGCGTTCTACTATTTGGTCGAGGATCCATTTCTTTACATAATACTCATATGAGTCAATGTAGCTCAGATAGCTTTCAAAGTCATCCTTTGTGAGCAAATCCAGTAAAAGTGAATACTGGAGGTATATTCGTGTGCTGAACTGCTGGCTTGTCATCATTTCACCAATGATATCAGGACCCAAGGAACGCTTGACAAAGTCTTCAACTGCAGGCTTCAGGCAGCAGTTTGTGAATTCTTCTGCCTTCTTCTGGCACTGGTCTCGTTCATGGAACAAGTCTTTAAAATCAGTGCAAAACCTTTCTTTGTTTCGATTCAGACATCTGTAGGGATCATTCTCATGTATGAAATCTTCGTGCATGATCTGAAACTGTCTGGCTGCATCTCCACAGATGTGCTGTTTCAGAGAAATTTCAAACTCAATCTCTGTCTTCACTTCCTTATTGTTTTGCAGCTTCTCGTCAATCATGTGGAGGATCTCCTGAATGTAAGTGTCATGGTAATTGCTTTTTCTTTCCACTTTTCCAGTGACATACTGTTTGCAATCTGCTATGATACTGTCAGCCATTTGCTGTACAGCCTTTATGTGATCTTCAGTGTTGAAGAACTTGGTGATTCTGTGTTTCAACTGCTTGAAGAATCCTTCTGCAGTATATCTGAAAGGAACAAGTCCACATTCTGACAGGGTTTTTTTACTGAGCAATTGACAGACATGACTTCCCTTACGTCTTAGATTTTCTCTCAGGTAGTGGTACACACTTGCAAAGACATCTGCAGGCTTTTGCTTAGAGAAGGAGAGTTCCTTCACCATTCTGTTCCACATCTTATCAAATTCTTTGTCCAACTCTTTGCCTGTCATCTCTACATTTTTTCCCCGACATTGTTCAATCAATGCACACACTCTCTCCTCTAATTCTTTTGCGTGGTTCTCCTCGATTTTATCAAGTTCTGCCATTCCCTGTCTGATGTCAGCTGTTGCTGTGAGTTGATTAAACACAGAGCTCTCCATTTCTCGTCGAAGGGTCTTTGCACTGTTTGCAAAGTCTTCTCTGTATCCTTCAACAAGATAGACGTGACCCTCTGTTTGCTTGAAGTACTGTGACAAATTGTCAAGAAGCTTTGTCTCCCATTTCATCAGCACTGTGCACGCTTCACTTTTCAAACAAGTGAGAAATTCTCTCATGTCAGCTATCTCAGATTCCACAGCAAATTTGCCAAAATTGGAAATTCTTGTCTCAGCATTTGTAACCCATGTGTACATTTCTTTTTTGAATTCCCATTCCCATTTGTTGAATTCTGTGCACAGCCTCACGTATGCATCAGCCACCAGACTGTTTCTGAAGCTGAAGATGAAGTTTTCATGCTTTACTGCATTCCACAGGTTTTTCATCCACTCTGTAAACTCCAAGATATTATTAGCAGATGACTCACAACGTCCCAAAATTTGGATTACATTTTTCTTGAGCTCATATACAGCTTCGCTGTACCCTGCATTGACTGGTGCCATTGGTGGGTTTCCATTCCAGAGTCCAGGAATGTACCAGTTCCCAGTGTCTGGACTGTACTCCATCACATCAGTGAAGCTCATGTTCTCCTCTTTCTTTTCCATTTTGGCTGCTGCCTGGGTCATCTCATTTAACTGCTGCAAGAGCAGTTTCCTGTCTCGTAAGTTCTTCTCATGAGCTGAAACATCCGACACATTCTGGTGGACAAACTGACATTTGGGCTTTTTACCCACCTCTGTCATCCTGAGAAAAGCATGCACAACTATTTGTAGGATGTCTTTCATTTCAGTTGAATTCTCCATTCCGATATTGATGATGGTGATATCACTCAGCCCCACAACAAGTGTTGCAAGCTCATTGTCGTGCTCATGGCTATTATCCAGTTGTGCGAGCTCTGGTGACTTTAAGCCCTCAGTGTCAATGATCACCATGAAGTCACAGTTGAGGACTTTTTGAACATCTTCATTGATTCTGATGAGCAACATAAAGGCACCTCGAGTGCATCGCCCACTGCTGACTGCAAACTGCACTCCAAACATGGTGTTGAGGAGAGTAGACTTTCCTGTGCTCTGAACTCCAAGAACTGTGACCACCAGTATCTTGTTCTTAGGAGACACCAAGCCATTGAGCTGAGAGAGGACGTCACTCACCCATCTGAGAGGTATGTTGGAGGCATCTCCATCTACAAGCTCAAGGGGAAATCCATCAAGTAACAATTCTGCACATAGTTTGGGCAGATGTTGAAACTGTTTTCGTGATGGGTGTGTTTCTGGAAGAGACAGTGAAGCCTCATAGATCTGACCCATTTCACGGAAGAAGTGTTCAGTCCCCAGTGAGCTGTTGGAGAGTTGTCTGTCAATTTCTTTGATCTCCTCTTTGTTCTCAGAATTTTTGCATTTCTTTTTGTACTGATCTCGGAGGCCAGACAGTTTTTCTCGAGACAGGTTATCAAGGTTCATTCGCATCCATTTCAGGAAATAGCACCTCTCTATCCCTGGTCTTGTTATTGCGTTGATAAAACACGTCATTGCATTTGACATGTCACAAGTGTTCTGTTTTTTCCTAAGTTTTGTTTTCTGTACCTCAAGGTCACTTTTGTACTTTTCTACGTTCTCAGACCCAATATTTCGGAGCCGAAATTGTTCCTTCTCCAAGCGAGTCAGTTCCTTCCATATTTGGCCTTGCAGGGGTAGCTGAGTGTCTTTGCATTTAAGGATGTCTTGAATTTCTGCAGTTATGGCATCTGCATTTTTCTTGGCACTCTGGCACTCTGAAGAGTCTTCATCAACCAAGATTCCCAGTTCATGGGCAATGTCAGCCATCTGCTCAATTTGCATCTTCATCTTTGAGTTCTCAACTACTTTGCTGACTGTTTTCCTCAGATTTTTAACAAAGTCTGCATCATTCATCTGCTTAGTCTTTAAAAGGATGTTGCTGTTGTTCAAGCCCAACTTGGTTGCCACCTTCTTTACAGCATCAACACTGAAGTGCTTACTTTGATGGTTACCTACCAAAAAGATCTGTGCCTTGTGGCGTTGGTTGGTGAGCAGCTCACACTCAGAGTCCAAATTGTCAAAGAACACAAAAACTGCTGCTGATGTCTGACACAAAAAAGAAAATTGTGTTTCAAACGAGGCAATGTCTCCACGAAGGTTAGCTACAGCTACTGGCTCACTGAAAATATCCATGTTTTTGTTCCCACAAGGAAGGTACCAAGTCATTTCAACCAGTCCATTGGATATTCTCCTTGGACTGTCACCACACTCCATGTTATTGTCACCACACTCCATGTTACAGTGAACAAATGTATCATGGTACTGCTGAGAATTGCTCAGAAGCTTATTGAGGATCTCTGACTTGGACAGGGAGCACTCACCCAGTCTCACAAAAGATATCATTGGAAGTTCAGAGAGAACAATTCTTTGTTCAATGAAGCCTTTGGACTCTGAAAGTGACTGAGGTCTGTACTTTTTAACGATGTCTCTCATGGCCCAAAGCATGAGTGTGCACTGCTTTGTGTCACAATTGGGAAGCAACAGAGGCACAGAAAACTGACACATAGACATTTTGAGTGCCATTTCCTGTTGTACAAAAGCATCAGACCACAGAAAGAGAGCAGTGATTATGTCAAGGGGGTTTAACATGTCACCTGAATTTGTGCTGCTGACCAGATTATCAAGATCTAACTCTGTATTCATGGACTGATCACTACAGTTTGACTCACATGCAGATGTACATTTCATATTCCTAGCTGTCACATTAACCATCATTAGTTTCTTCAGAAAAACACATCGAAGATCTGAATTACACTTGGCAGGTTCATCAGTAATGGTCCTCTCGTCAATCTGAAGTACTGTGCTCAGGGATAGCTTCTTTTTGTCCTGGTACTCCAGTCCCAAATCCTCCAAAAAACTCTGTAGTTGTGTCTCTATAGACATAAAAAACAATTAATATTAAGCTCATGATGGTTTTTTTTTTTTCAATATTTTATTTCATTTTGCCCTTACATAGTTTACACCTCACTAATACTGAAGCAGTCTAATAAAACAGCTGTTCTTTTGAGTAGTGTTGACTCAACATTCTGGTCCTTTTGAGGGCTTTATTTTGTGGTGCTGTTGAATTGCATAGTCTCATACTGACAGGTGCTTCTGATACTTTGTCCACACCATTTATATCTATGAGGTCAGACTATTACAAAGAAACTATAATGCAGTACAGGTAAACACCATAAATACTGTACATCCTCCAATATGCCCATGAAGTTGAATTGACATCTTTTAAAAACACTTTTAAGAAATACTAAACATTATAATCTCAATGTTGTATTATTAGACTGCAATAGTTTTAGCTAGTTGCACCTAATAAACTGGCAACTGAGACTTGAGTAAATGGATTTGCAATGTAGAAATAATTTAGATTTATAAACACTATCAAAATCTAATGGGCAGACTGCCGCTGGATTGTCAGTAAAGGACTGGAAATACGTGGAAAAGGTCATCCTGTGCTTCAAAATGTTGCAGATTCATGAAAATGCTGACTTGTTAACCATATCAAAAGATTATGAATATAAAACATAAAGGTATAGTCGGTTTTAAGATGTCATTAGGTATTAGTGTACTTGCACTATTGCTGGCCAAAAAAATTCACTAATTCTTTTGTACCGATTCTTTTGCAAGTTTGATTCATACCAGATCTACACTGTTACATACAGCCTCACACTTGAAAGGTGACATTATGCAAAATGCACTTTTTCATGGCTTTTCAACATTGGTATGTGTCCCTGGTGTGTTGAGAGATGGAGCATGACCTATTAGATTATGTCCCTGCACACTGACCCTGAAAGGTGTCAGTGATTCATGAGGATTGACCACTGTCTGGTCACATGGGTGTGAGGAAAACCCTGGATTAAATAAGTAGACTAGACCTGTGGCTGAGTATTAGAAGAGACATAGTGGGGAAGCAGGGAAGGTCACCTTTGCATTAGTTGCATGTTGAGCAGGAGCCATTTGCTCACACTATGATAGATTGTGCACGCCAATTTCCTCCTCCATTTTTATTTAATAGCTTAGTTAAGTTATAGGTCAATAGGGCATGTGATGCAATAGGTCAAACTGATTAACATTTTATTAAGAGCACCATCTGCTGGACCACAAGGCAAACTACTTTAAACTCTTGCAGTTACAGACTGTACATTTTGATTACATTTCAGTCATATACAGTTTGAATATATTTTTTTCTCGAAATTCTAGATTAAGTTTGGATTATGAAAATAAAAAGGGACAGCCCCAGAGTCTACTTCTAGTGCTTGGAGTTCAGCCCTTGTTCTGGCAGCTCAGGAAGAGAGAGAGGAAAGATTTTGTTTTGACTGATACTGATGCTGTTCCTATTCCTCATCTTGAGGATCACATAGATCAAGTTCTTTCCAAGTACTGCTTGCCACAGCCTTGTCACAAGTAGGAATTCATATGAATTTTTACAAGTTACCAGGTAGGCTGAGGCCATGTCCTCCTAGGTTTTTTTGGGAAAAGCCAACATTAGCTTTTGTCAATGCCCAACATCCACTGGTTATTAAAACGCAGAGTGTTTTATTACTTTCATTTATATCTCTTTTATTTGAATAGTCTTTTGGAAACTTCTGCAGAGTTGTGGTAGTAATGTGTATAATGCTCCAAAGTCTGTGGTTTTATTAGAAAATTAATTCTTCTTTTTTATTGACATTATGATTTCTGTTACTTACTTGTGGTAGCAGCTGTTACAGCTGGCTTGCTTCGTCTTCCATTCCTAAGTTGTGCAGAAACCTGCAGGGAGTAACACACCCCTGGCTTCAGGTTGCTGAAAGTCTGGTTGTTTGCGTCTGTTGTCAACACTTGTTCAGTTTCTCCCTCGCTGCAACAGGTCACAGTGTAGCTCTCCACTTCACCAGCAGGTGGGTCCCAACTCAGAGACACTGACTCACTGCTTATCTGGTCAACTGTAATGTTTGCAGGAGGGCTGGGCTCTGTGGGAACATCACAGTAGTTTCACTTATACTTTGGAATTCAAGTTCAGTCAGTGCTTTTCTGTATTTTAAAGTGGTGTTTAACTGCCAGGTTAAAGAGGTGTGGTAAAAGATAAAGCCACATATAATCAGGTCATGCACTTGTGGAAATACAAATTATTACCACATCTTCAGTCTACTGACCTTTATAACCAAATAAGAGCATACCTCAGTGTAAGAAATACATTTATATAGGTTATGAGACCAAAGACCATTCAGACAATACTTTCTATCTTTTTTGTTTGTTTGTTTTTTACTGATTTGTTTTACAGATTTACCTGTGAAGACAGATAGCGAGGTTGCTTTGCTTTGATTTCCATTATCAGCAATCCTTATGATGCTGAAAGTATACTCAGTCCCAGGATTCAGTCCCTCAACCGTCACAGTGCTGGAGTCCTCTCTGATCAAACTGCCTGTCTGTGTGTCACAGGAGTAATCTATTTGCAGTTTATACCTAACAGAGGTCTCAGTGAGTGAAAAGCCAAGAGAAACAGTCTCCTGGTCAGCACTGAGAACTGTTACATCTCCTGGTGGAGGAACGTCTGTCACAAGAGAAGAGAGGTACATCTCAGTATCTCAACATTACAACATGTAAGCCTATTTCGTTATAAATCAGATCAGTTTTTGACGGTCACACATACAGTCAGACTGTGATGTTGGTAAAGTAATCTTTCCGTCCTCATAGTATGACTCAGGGTAATCTGGGGCATCGTAGAACTCCTTCATTATTTAAAAAAAAAAAACAGTTTAAAAGTGAAATGAATCAATTTATAATCCCATTCAATAGCTTCAAGGAGAAATATTTGGCTTGTAATTTTATTGTTATTTAAGTTTAAGGTTGTAAAAACGAGCTGTTTACCTCTTCATCAGAGTTATCCATTGTAGGTACACTCTCAGCCATCCCACACTTGCTCCAGATTATTCAAACTGCTTCTTACTGAAAGTTATAGAAATGAACCCTGTTATCAACATCTTCTCCAACAGTTATCCATATTAGACATGAATCACACAGCTAAGTGTACTCTGCAAACTGTCAGACTACAATATAGAATAAAACAACTACTGTAATGGGCACACTAATGGAGCTGTTAAAAATAGATAAAACACACTGAGTCACGCTTCTGTTTTATGGAAAGCCTGATATTTTTGCCGGACTTCAAATGAGGGAAACAATCCTTGACAAAGAGATTGTTGCTTACCTTTGTTGGAGTCATCTGTCCATGGTAAAAGTACTGTTCTGTTCTTTTATCCATGAATTTGTAGTAATTGTTTGTGCAGTATTCTGTTATAGGTTAAGTAGCTTTTGTCCTGAGGACAGAGCTCTGAACACGCCCTGACAATGCACTAGCCTACTGCCTACTTTTATTCTGCCGTGTGAAGTTACTTTCACTTTTGATTCCCAGAAACAGTTAACGGTTATGTGGTTTCCAGTAAAACAAAACTTATTTGTCTTGTCAGGAGGTGGTGAGGGGACGGTGGATTGAAAGGGCTGATTTGTGTAAAACTTTGATTTGTTGTGAACTAGTGGTACAAAGTATTAGAAATGGCTATCAGAAATAATTACTTATTATTGAAAATAATTATTAATTATATAGATGCCAAATAAAGCCAAATAATCAACTCAGTCTCATAAAATATGCTAAAATATCAATTTGGCACTCTGATTAATAATTAAAATAATAAATAAAGCTGCAAACAACAATGTACTTCAGCTAGAGGTGGTGAAGCCACTAACACTGATGATACCCCATTAGCCTCACCAGTGCTGGGCATTAGCGTTACTACAAGTAGCGAAGTTGCTAACTTAACCGCGTTTCTCAGTAGCGTGGTGGTAACGTCACAACTTTCTATCATTTCAATTCGCCATGATACTGAGGATAGGTAATGTGACTGACGCCAGCGCCACACCAAGGCAGGTAGACGACGAGGGAAGCACTTCCGCATGACATCACATACTGAACCTTCAGTTGATTCTGCTTGCTGCTTCGCTATTGGCTTTTCTTAGCAAGACCCGCCCTACTCTGCCTCTGATTGGCTACATTGCACCACTTAACGTGTCTCTGACTTGTTGCCCACAGACTGTATTCAGTGGATTTGCGGTGGACACTGGAGAAATACACACACAAGGGCTGAGAAAAGAGACAGAGACAGAGACAGAGAGCAGTGTTAAGTAGGAAGAGAGGGGGCAGACATTTGCAGGACATGTTCATGTTCTAATGTCCCCCCAAAAAACTTTTTAATATAGGTCTGTTTTTTTTATTGCTTATATGACTGTCTTTTATTTATTATGGTTTTATTGACTGAAAAATATATTTTGGAATCCTGTTTTTGAATTACTGACAGAGCCAGATAGCTGACTGAAAGAGGCCAAGACAGAGAAATGCATTAAGTAGGAAGAGGAGAGAGAAAGAGAGAGAGCAATAGGCCGACTGATGATGTCATGTTATTGGAGGACACGTTCAAATAAAAGAAAGAAAAGAAGACAATTTTAATTTAACTTTATTATTTTATAGTAAGTTAGTGGTGTGTAAAAAAAAAAATCTTCATGAATAGAGCCTGTACGCTACAGTCCATACATTGACAGATGACAAAAAACATTGTGATACTGGAGAAAACAAAAACAGATACAGGGGATTACACCCACCTCTCTGGCCAGACAGGAGAGACTGGGAGTGGAGTCTGGGCATAAACACGTCTTACACATTCAAACATTGGAGGCCTTCACAGTCAGGTAATAAAACTATTGTGACAGATTTTAAAAACTAGTGATTAAGACATAAATGACCTAGTTACACTTCCTCAGGTCAGACCAATAAACTAAACTCTGAATGTGTTTTGTTGAAGCATAATCTAAATCCAAAAATGTTAGATTTTGGTTTGAACCTGCTTTAGAATGATGGACAGATACACACCTACACACCAACTATTAATAAAGGTTTAAATATGGTTTTGCGTATTATATAATATTCCTAACATTGAACCACAATATAGATTGTGTTTAGTTTGACATTAGTTATGAGATAGTGAGAGGTCTTCGTGGGTCTACGATAAAGTAGCTCACTCAGCCTTTATGTCACAGCACCACCACTCCCTTTTTGTACATATTTATATGAGCATTGTTGGTTGGAGGGAGCCTGAGATATAAGACCTTTGTTGCCATGACTGCTTAACTGTATGGTGGTGCATATGACAGTAAAGTATTTGAACTTTACCACCTCTTCTTTTATTATTCCCAGAAACAGTAAATGATAAGGCTATGTAGTTTCCAGTAAAATGTAACATATTTGTCTGGTCAGAGAGTGGTGGTGGAACAGTGGGTCAAAATATTTTATTTGTCAAATAACAACAAAATTAATGATATTTCTATCAGCCTTAGTTATACTTTGTGTTAACTATGAATATCCAGATTTTAGCATACTAACTAATGAACTTAGAAATACTGTTCACATTTTAATTGCTATACATCATCGTGTTAAGCCCAGTTTAGACCAGAGATTTGTGATACGATGAGTTGAAACAGACAACTACTTGCAATACGCCGTTTTGCAACATTCTAAAAACCTCCCGGTTCACACCAGTGCAACTAGATAAGACGGCGTATCATCTACATGCAACAACTCTCTGTACTTCTGTACTGATTTTCAGCTTCACAGGATTATTTCTTGACGGAATATAATTTGTATCTTCTTAAAATATGAATGAGGATAATTTTACTGAGATACTGGCTACAGTTGCATTTGTGGTAGTGATGAAAGGGTGAAAAAACATAAATAAAACCAGCACCAGATGGACTGTATTCATAATAAATATGCCGTGCTAATGTTAATAACCAGCACCAATTAATCAGTGAGAATGTGTGTGTGTGTGTGTGGTGGGGGCATGAGCACATACAGTGAGCAGCAGCAGTGACCCACCGCCTGACACCTGCACATCGTGAGGAAACAGCGCTCTGCATGGACAGAGCACCTGCCGCAGCAAGCCAACACACTGTCTGCGGTTGTTTTCACTTGACTAGCAGACTTCACCACAAGCTGATAGGCTGTTGAAACAGGTCATGTGCTTTACATTCTAAAACTAGCTGCCGGCGATTTGACCAGCTGAGTTGCAGGTGACACCATCAGCTGGCTTGAGTCTAGCTCAGACCGGCCGGTTTACGCTGCTGCAACTTTTCTCTGCAAGGTTCTAAAACGGTTGCGTCATGTCGCGAATCTTTGGTCTGCCCTGGGCTTTAGTCATTGTGTCACTGAGTTTGACTTTATTTGCACAGGTTAAAATAAAACAACGATCAAAACTTTGCAACTAAACAGGGAGGATTTTAAGAAGCTTTGGTACGTACTTAACACGGGCTCTCTGTGGTGGTGTGTCACAGTGTCTGCCCCACTTGTGCATATTGCTGCTCAATCTGTCCCTGTGTCTCTCCTCTCATGCCACATTCGCTACTCCCCTGATTCTTTCATTGCCATTTTCCATCCATCCATCCATCAGATGAAAACTTTAGTTTGGATTTAGAATTACTCCGATCCCTTGTATTGTTGACCAGGTGTAGTCACTGTGCAGGTAAAAAGACTTTTCAACTTGCTATTTCTTTTTTTGTTCAACTCTATTTAAGGCAGAACTCACTTTAATTCCCAGTTCAAACTGCATACACGAGTGTTGGAAAGGCCACATTGATACTTATTCTGTCACTGCTGTATAAAAATATCAGTCTTTGATGCAGTATTGACGTGAATAACTACTTATGAAGCTTGACATAACGTTTTTGTCTTCCACCTTGCTGTAGGTCTCAGGTTTTCGCTTGTTTTACTGTATCAGCAGTGATAAAAATAAAAACACACATGTAACCCAAAAACATTATTAAATATTAATAATAAAATTAAAAGCAAAAGATTTTTCAATATGGTGTTAGGACCACTGGACTCTGCAGAACTTCAACTCTAACCTGGACATGTAAGTTCAGACGTCTTCAAACTGGCCACTGTGGCCTCCTTTGTTCATCAGACAAAGAAAAGTCATGTGAAGTGTGAAGTTATGCCCATGGATCCAGTTTTCCAATGATATTGGTCACTGTGGCATGTGTCCCTGTGATGTCACCAGTCCAACAAACCTCAGCTTCTTTGCTTAAAGCAGCTGTGCGGAACTTTTTACCATTAATAAAACTGTCCCTAGTTCGTATCTCACAGAAATACGTGAAATGACCACGACCTCTTAACACCGCATTACGTGGTGGCAGCACGTAATGGGTTGAAATTACGTGCTGCCACCACGAAAACAATGCCAATGTAAAGTCAATTAGGGTCCTCTCCTGTGGTGGACACACGGATTCCCTGATTCAATCACGTCACGTCAACCTCGTTTTCCTCAATGATATCTTTAACATTCCTGTATACACACAAAAACGCGGAAGTGTTCTTGATATTAAAACGGCAAATATATTCCTCTGTTATAATTTCCCACCAATAATAATAATAATGATAATAACGTGATAGTTCGGCTGTTCTAGATATTTGTTATAGCCTATTCAAATATTCAATCACAAAAACGCCGTTTCTAGAGAACTTGCTAAAATATCTGAAATGAACCATCATGCCTACTTTTTCTTAACATATTTCATCTACAGTACAGGCCAAAAGTTTGGACACACCTTCTCATTCAATGCGTTTTCTTTATTTTCATGACTATTTACATTGTAGATTCTAACTGAAGGCATCAAAACTATGAATGAACACATGTGGAGTTATGTACTTAACAAAAAAAGCTGAAATAACTGAAAACATGTTTTATATTCTAGTTTCTTCAAAATAGCCACCCTTTGCTCTGATTACTGCTTTGCACACTCTTGGCACTCTCTCCATGAGCTTCAAGAGGTAGTCACCTGAAATGGTTTTCCAACAGTCTTGAAGGAGTTCCCAGAGGTGTTTAGCACTTGTTGGCCCCTTTGCCTTCACTCTGCGGTCCAGCTCACCCCAAACCATCTCGATTGGGTTCAGGTCCGGTGTCTGTGGAGGCCAGGTCATCTGCCGCAGCACTCCATCACTCTCCTTCTTGGTCAAATAGCCCTTACACAGCCTGGAGGTGTGTTTGGGGTCATTGTCCTGTTAAAAAATAAATGATCGTCCAACTAAAGGCAAACCGGATGGGATGGCATGTCGCTGCAGGATGCTGTGGTAGCCATGCTGGTTCAGTGTGCCTTCAATTTTGAATAAATCCCCAACAGTGTCACCAGCAAAACACCCCCACACCATCACACCTCCTCCTCCATGCTTCACAGTGGGAACCAGGCATGTGGAATCCATCCGTTCACCTTTTCTGCGTCTCACAAAGACACGTTGGTTGGAACCAAAGATCTCAAATTTGGACTCATCAGACCAAAGCACAGATTTCCACTGGTCTAATGTCCATTCCTTGTGTTTCTTGGCCCAAACAAATCTCTTCTGCTTGTTGCCTCTCCTTAGCAGTGGTTTCCTAGCAGCTATTTGACCATGAAGGCCTGATTGGCGCAGTCTCCTCTTAACAGTTGTTCTAGAGATGGGTCTGCTGCTAGAACTCTGTGTGGCATTCATCTGGTCTCTGATCTGAGCTGCTGTTAACTTGCCATTTCTGAGGCTGGTGACTCGGATGAACTTATCCTCAGAAGCAGAGGTGACTCTTGGTCTTCCTTTCCTGGGTCGGTCCTCATGTGTGCCAGTTTCGTTGTAGCGCTTGATGTTTTTTGCGACTCCACTTGGGGACACATTTAAAGTTTTTGCAATTTTCCGGACTGACTGACCTTCATTTCTTAAAGTAATGATGGCCACTCGTTTTTCTTTAGTTAGCTGATTGGTTCTTGCCATAATATGAATTTTAACAGTTGTCCAATAGGGCTGTCGGCTGTGTATTAACCTGACTTCTGCACAACACAACTGATGGTCCCAACCCCATTGATAAAGCAAGAAATTCCACTAATTAACCCTGATAAGGCACACCTGTGAAGTGGAAACCATTTCAGGTGACTACCTCTTGAAGCTCATGGAGAGAATGCCAAGAGTGTGCAAAGCAGTAATCAGAGCAAAGGGTGGCTATTTTGAAGAAACTAGAATATAAAACATGTTTTCAGTTATTTCACCTTTTTTTGTTAAGTACATAACTCCACGTGTTCATTCATAGTTTTGATGCCTTCAGTGAGAATCTACAATGTAAATAGTCATGAAAATAAAGAAAACGCATTGAATGAGAAGGTGTGTCCAAACTTTTGGCCTGTACTGTACGTGCAGTGTCATTACTAGTTCAGCTTTACTAGACATTTGATATATTCAGTAGATGTATCTTTTTACGACCCTGTTTTACAACAAGCCGCAAAAAACCTACCTTCCCAAAAACGCCATTTTTAGAGTACTATCTAAAATAACTACGATTAGCCAACATCCTTGCTTTTTTTCTTAACATAGTTCATCTAGATGCAGTGTAATAACTACTTCGGCTTTACTATATATTAGATTTATTCAGTAGATCTATCTTTTTACAACCCTATTTAGAGCCCTACTTTGCAAATCAGAAGAACTACAACTATGTTGCTGATATGTATCAAACTGCATGGCGCGGTCCCAGGGAATTGTAGTTTTTTAAAAATCTAAGTGTTTTTCCCAGATTTGGAAGTTGTAAATACTGAATTGAGAGTACACTGTGGACTTTAAGGGGATGGTAAACACATTTGTGAAATCAGATTTTAAATATCTAATTTCTAAATGGGTGAAAATTAATTTTATCCATATTTTATCCATATCTGACAACACCCTCAGTTGTTGACTACACTCACATGATAGCTGAGGTCAAGAGCTCTCTATAACAGTTGGTCCCATGTCTGTACCCCCTTTAGTTGCTGAGTTATAAGCCCTCAAACATGCACTGAGGTCAAGGTTCAAAGGTCAATGGCTGAAAGCAGGAGCCATGTAGAATCATCATACTGACATATGTTACTCTCCAGGTTGAGACCTTTCCAATGATGTATTTGGTTTAGCTCTACGACAAAGTTTAGATTTTTTCATTTTTTGGACACAAGCCATGCCAGGTGTAGTTTCAGAGAGCACTTTGAAGGCCCAGTGTATAAAATGAGTTTTGTTTGTTTCTTTGCTTGTTTTTTTCTTTTTTACTGTAGAGAGTTACTAAAATGAGTCATCCTCAGACAATACAATACTACTAAAAAGTAAAACCAATAATAACAATAATGAAATAAGCAAAAATAGTATTAAAATCATATTGAAATTTTAAAATCTATTTACAGAGTGGAATGGTAGCCTAATAGATAACTTAGATACTATTTATTATTGTTTAGATACTATTTAGCCTATTATTGTATTTACTTTTAGCATGTTCTACTTTTGAGTAATTTCCGAGAAGTTATGATAAAAAAAAATAAAAAATTACAGACTATAGGAGACAACCTCTTCAATGTCTCACGTCAATTAATTAACACTATTTATAATGCCTTCTTTATTTTTTTTGCTGCTGTCTCCAGTTGAGAGTGGTGATTTGCTAAATACATTCTACAATAATAATTAGATTAACATTTGGTCTATAATATTGTTGGCTATATTACGCATTTTAATAAAAAAAAACGGAAGAATAAAAGAAATAAACATCGAAATAATTACTTTTTTTATTGATACTCCTCTCTGACACACACACACACACACACACACACACACACATTGAACACGCGATTGAATGAATGAATGAATGAATGAATGAATGAACATTGGAAGTGGTTCAGCCACAGTCCCGCCGGCTGGCGTGGTCACATTGAGATTACATTTGTTTTTTATTACTAACAAAATGTTTTATATTGACCGTATGAATGGTTTCGTTTTCAAATAAATATTTGGAAATGAAAATATGCTTTGGTGTACTTTTACAGAGTTTTGCAATATGTATATAGCCTACCTGTATCAAAATGTATAATTTTCAGCAGCGGTTTGTGTGACAGCTGCCACGGTCGGAGGTATAACCAGTGGGGCAGCCCCTGGTTCTGTGGGTCTGGCTTGGGGTCCGCTCTCCCCTGGTGGAGTGGAGGGTGGCCGGGTTGCCAGGGGCAGACGGCTCCATGTGATGGTGTTTCCTCTCTGGTTCTTCCGTGCTCAGCCTTATTTTTATCTTCTTATTTATTTATTTATTAGTGGCGTTTGGATTCAGTTACGGCAGACGGATGGCAATCTGAAATGGAATGAAGCCCACAGACGGCGGAGAGCAGCTACAAAACAGTAGTGGAACGCGCCCCATCCGCCCACAGCACAATGCTCTTAAAGCCCCATGCTATCAAAAGCTGGCAAAATACATTTATTTTATTTTATGGCCTTGACATTAACCTGTCATATTGTTGAGTTATCAAGGACACTTCCGCGTTTTTGTGTGTATACAGAGGAAAACGAGGTTGACGTGACGTGATTGAATCAAGGAATCCGTGTGTCCACCACAGGAGAGGATCCTAATTGACTTTACATTGGCATTGTTTTCGTGGTGGCAGCACGTAATTTCAACCCATTACGTGCTGCCACCACGTAATGCGGTGTTAATAGGTCGTGGTCATTTCACGTATTTCTGTGAGATCAGGTTGTTCGTATCACCCCACCCCCCACATAAAGGAATACTCTGACGATTTGGGAGTTATGCCCTTTCTCTATCATTTTCATATTGAGAAAACGTGATCGGTATCTTTTTTGTGTCTGTACATCCAGTGGCTGGGTCTAAGCGGTTAGCATTGCGCTTATAGGGGGTCAGTACGTCCTACGCTGTGATCCGCGGAGGGATACACCGGTGAGTAGGCACAGACATAGCTTGTAAACAAAACTCAGCTGTTTATTTAGCCTAGCAATATCGCCGGACTATAGTGGCTGCAATGGACGACTTTGAACGCGATTTTGAAGAGTTTCTTGTAGCGGACACAGATCCAGAGCCATGCCTGTTTGAGCCGGAGCATACAGATGAGGAACTCCATGTGTTGGATGCTGAGCAGGCGAGAAGAGAGGCTGAATCCTCCGCTCCCATTTTGCTGCACAGAATGGGACTCGGTGCTACCATCGTTGTGGAGATATATCATCAGGAGGAAAAGCGCCGCAGAGAGTGCATCACAAGGAGTGAAAACTTTGCAGCAATCACTAATCCTGGCGTGACTGAAACTTTTTTCATGTTCCTAAGATGAACTGGAAAAAACGCCCCAGGCCTGCAGGAGCTGATGGACAGCTTTCAGTCGAGTGAGTAATATCGTCTGTGTCGTCTCTTTGTGAGTGACCTAGCGTACCTGTCCCAGAGCCAGCTGCAGCTGTTGCTCACCGGTGTATCCCTCCGCGCAAGATGTACTGACCCCCTACAAGCGCCAAGATATCCATCATGTTGTCTCAATATGAAAATGATAGAGAAAGGGCATAACTCCCAAACCGTCGGAGTATTCTTTTCACATAATAATGCGGACTCAGCAGATGACTTGTTAACTGTTTATTCCTCCTTACACCGAACATACACGGCTGCTTCTCATTGTTTCCAGTAGCACAACAACGGTTACTACATTACCCAGAATAACTTGAGGCTCACACTACTACGGTAGCCTTAGTAACTCAAAATACACCACAGATTAGATCAGAACAGAAACACGACAGGAGAATTTACTGAGTAATTTTGCTGTTTCCACTAATTACTTGGAGTGACCTGACGTTAGTTAATCCTCTCACTCTCCAAAACAAATGCATGCGGTAATTGCCGGCTGCAGTCGGAATTTTACGACATCAGGCTGTGGGTGTCATACCGCTTTGACCAAAGGGGCGCTATAATCAACGAAAACGAAAAGTTCCGCACAGCTGCTTTAATCTTTCTTTTTCTTTTTGTCTGATGGGTTTCTGAGGGTAATTTAACAGAATTGTTATCTAGCTGGAATATTCAGTACTCACCTCCAGTGCTTGTTGGCAAATTGACACTAGATAACAGTTTTATCTATGGCATGCTATCAACTCATATGAGAACAAGATGCTGTTTTTTTTATCAGAGTGATATTCACAGTTTGTAACAGCCAAGAATGGTGAAAGGTTTCAAATACAGGACGCCAGAATTGAGACATGTACAGAAATCAATTTATTATGAGTAAAAATCAAAGGTGGAAGATTTTACAATAGGACCCATTTACAGCTTTTATTACATGGATGACAGTTCCCCACAGATCTGACTGAGGAACTGTCATCCATGTAATAAAAGCTGTAAATGGATGACAGTTCCCCACAGATCTGACTGAGGACATTAAGTGGGCTAAGAGTAACACTGACACTCTGTCATATATACATTTTGACACCACCACATTTAGACTGAATGATTGTATCCTCCATTAAAGTAAATATGTGGCATCAGATAATTCACAGAAACAAAAGCATTCTAAATTTGAGATAACATAGATTTTAAAAAGTTAATATTTGGCACCGGATACTTAAAGTAGTTCTATATCACAATTTCTACATTCAGAACATTAATATAGAACTAAACAACTGTTTGCTCAGTAAAGATATAGTGGAGTCGTGGCCTCCTGAGCAGATAATATAGTAACACTACCTCTGTGTGTTTTATAATCCAAGCTTCTCTGTTCTTTGTTGTGGTAACTAGTCCGGCTGCCCGTGCATGTCAATGCATGTGATTCCCTGTGTGTATCCCACTGGCTAGCTAATCGCTGGCATTATGCACTGCGTGTATATGGAGGTTACCACGAGTAACTCCATCTCAACCCATGGTGGTGGCACAGCATTGTTGCAGAAGCATAACTCCCACCCTCTGAAACGTTAGCTCTGCCAACACTGTTACCTTGTTGGCACTGTTTGCACTGTTAGCTGCTAGCAGCTGGCTCAGCCACCTAAATATTGAGAGCCATATGCAGACAATCCTGGCCCAAACTCTGAATCATAAATATGCTCTGCATAACATATAGAGCTATTTAAATCTAAATAAAAACATACATTACAAATGTTAAATTAATCAATAAAATAAGCCAGTAAAGCAAGACAAAAACTGTCTCACGTATAACCCACATCTTGACATCTTTTAATACAGTGAAAAAGTAAATATTTAGCATCAGATGCTTTACAGAAATGAAAGCAAATTGATTCTAACTTTTTCTTTTAAACAACTGCATATCATACCTAATCAGATTTTTTTTAAAAAGACAATACCACATAAAGTTGTAAATATTTGACATCAGATACTTCACGGAAACAAAATGATCAATAAAAGATTACATACGCCATTTGTACCTCTTGGCATTTACATTCTAATGATATTCATCTGTCACACAAAATCATGAATTCAAACTCAAATTTAATCAAACTGGAAACGTTAGTATGTGTCCTAAAGTATCAAACAGTATTTAAAAGTATTCTCATAAACATAAACATAGAACTATTATATTTGTAAGCTGCAGCTGCAAATAGCTTTGTATCTTATAGACAACATGTTAATATTTGTGCTCTAAGTCATATTAAACAAGTAAAATGTAAATATCCATGTAATGATAGTGAATGCATGTTAGTAGGATGTGCACCTCTATAACCACAAAGCTTGTAGTCTCTCACCTGATATAAAAGCGTTCTCTGAGGCTTGCTTCTGCCTGCTTACGTGTGATACATTTCCAAGAAGCAGGTATGCTAGCAGGGTTTGCATTATATGCTACAGCAAACGTATCGTTGAACCTTGCCAGTACATATTTCCAGTAGTCTGATGCCTGAAGGCTTACGTCTGGAACAATTTTCCAGTCAGGAAAAATATCTTTGTAACGTTTGAAAGGGTACCAAATTCCATTTGTGGCACTGCAGCAAAAATGACTGTCACTGATCACAGAGTGAGAGCATATGTCAGTACCACATGTCCCACGCCACCTGACTTCACCCAGAGCCTGTGGCCGATGTAGTGACGTCCAGTGCTCAGTGTGGTCTTTTCCTCCTGCCTCACAAGGTGCTTTGCAGAATGGACACTGTTTAACACATCCAATCAGTCTGGTGAAAAGCTCGTTCTGAGGATTCACATGAAGTTGTTTTAGTTTTGTTTGGATGTTTGTTTCTTTAAACTTCTCTGTAAGAGCCTCTGCCATGTCCTTCAGACAGTCGGTGAGCCAGTGAGCAAACTGTTCCGGGTTGGTATTGTTCAGGATCATGAAAGCACCAAGAGCATCCTGGGAAATGACCAGTTTATCACCAAGTTCCTGACAGACATCTTCAACAAATTTTCTTAAGTTGCCACTCTTTTTGGTTTTAGCTTTGTTGATAGCATTAGTTATGTTCCTCATGCTAAACTGGAGATTTCGATACTCAAACTCAAACATGATAGACCCTTTTAAGAAGCGTTCTACTATTTGGTCGAGGATCCATTTCTTTACATAATACTCATATGAGTCAATGTAGCTCAGATAGCTTTCAAAGTCATCCTTTGTGAGCAAATCCAGTAAAAGTGAATACTGGAGGTATATTCGTGTGCTGAACTGCTGGCTTGTCATCATTTCACCAATGATATCAGGACCCAAGGAACGCTTGACAAAGTCTTCAACTGCAGGCTTCAGGCAGCAGTTTGTGAATTCTTCTGCCTTCTTCTGGCACTGGTCTCGTTCATGGAACAAGTCTTTAAAATCAGTGCAAAACCTTTCTTTGTTTCGATTCAGACATCTGTAGGGATCATTCTCATGTATGAAATCTTCGTGCATGATCTGAAACTGTCTGGCTGCATCTCCACAGATGTGCTGTTTCAGAGAAATTTCAAACTCAATCTCTGTCTTCACTTCCTTATTGTTTTGCAGCTTCTCGTCAATCATGTGGAGGATCTCCTGAATGTAAGTGTCATGGTAATTGCTTTTTCTTTCCACTTTTCCAGTGACATACTGTTTGCAATCTGCTATGATACTGTCAGCCATTTGCTGTACAGCCTTTATGTGATCTTCAGTGTTGAAGAACTTGGTGATTCTGTGTTTCAACTGCTTGAAGAATCCTTCTGCAGTATATCTGAAAGGAACAAGTCCACATTCTGACAGGGTTTTTTTACTGAGCAATTGACAGACATGACTTCCCTTACGTCTTAGATTTTCTCTCAGGTAGTGGTACACACTTGCAAAGACATCTGCAGGCTTTTGCTTAGAGAAGGAGAGTTCCTTCACCATTCTGTTCCACATCTTATCAAATTCTTTGTCCAACTCTTTGCCTGTCATCTCTACATTTTTTCCCCGACATTGTTCAATCAATGCACACACTCTCTCCTCTAATTCTTTTGCGTGGTTCTCCTCGATTTTATCAAGTTCTGCCATTCCCTGTCTGATGTCAGCTGTTGCTGTGAGTTGATTAAACACAGAGCTCTCCATTTCTCGTCGAAGGGTCTTTGCACTGTTTGCAAAGTCTTCTCTGTATCCTTCAACTAGATAGACGTGACCCTCTGTTTGCTTGAAGTACTGTGACAAATTGTCAAGAAGCTTTGTCTCCCATTTCATCAGCACTGTGCACGCTTCACTTTTCAAACAAGTGAGAAATTCTCTCATGTCAGCTATCTCAGATTCCACAGCAAATTTGCCAAAATTGGAAATTCTTGTCTCAGCATTTGTAACCCATGTGTACATTTCTTTTTTGAATTCCCATTCCCATTTGTTGAATTCTGTGCACAGCCTCACGTATGCATCAGCCACCAGACTGTTTCTGAAGCTGAAGATGAAGTTTTCATGCTTTACTGCATTCCACAGGTTTTTCATCCACTCTGTAAACTCCAAGATATTATTAGCAGATGACTCACAACGTCCCAAAATTTGGATGACATTTTTCTTGAGCTCATATACAGCTTCGCTGTACCCTGCATTGACTGGTGCCATTGGTGGGTTTCCATTCCAGAGTCCAGGAATGTACCAGTTCCCAGTGTCTGGACTGTACTCCATCACATCAGTGAAGCTCATGTTCTCCTCTTTCTTTTCCATTTTGGCTGCTGCCTGGGTCATCTCATTTAACTGCTGCAAGAGCAGTTTCCTGTCTCGTAAGTTCTTCTCATGAGCTGAAACATCCGACACATTCTGGTGGACAAACTGACATTTGGGCTTTTTACCCACCTCTGTCATCCTGAGAAAAGCATGCACAACTATTTGTAGGATGTCTTTCATTTCAGTTGAATTCTCCATTCCGATATTGATGATGGTGATATCACTCAGCCCCACAACAAGTGTTGCAAGCTCATTGTCGTGCTCATGGCTATTATCCAGTTGTGCAAGCTCTGGTGACTTTAAGCCCTCAGTGTCAATGATCACCATGAAGTCACAGTTGAGGACTTTTTGAACATCTTCATTGATTCTGATGAGCAACATAAAGGCACCTCGAGTGCATCGCCCACTGCTGACTGCAAACTGCACTCCAAACATGGTGTTGAGGAGAGTAGACTTTCCTGTGCTCTGAACTCCAAGAACTGTGACCACCAGTATCTTGTTCTTAGGAGACACCAAGCCATTGAGCTGAGAGAGGACGTCACTCACCCATCTGAGAGGTATGTTGGAGGCATCTCCATCTACAAGCTCAAGGGGAAATCCATCAAGTAACAATTCTGCACATAGTTTGGGCAGATGTTGAAACTGTTTTCGTGATGGGTGTGTTTCTGGAAGAGACAGTGAAGCCTCATAGATCTGACCCATTTCACGGAAGAAGTGTTCAGTCCCCAGTGAGCTGTTGGAGAGTTGTCTGTCAATTTCTTTGATCTCCTCTTTGTTCTCAGAATTTTTGCATTTCTTTTTGTACTGATCTCGGAGGCCAGACAGTTTTTCTCGAGACAGGTTATCAAGGTTCATTCGCATCCATTTCAGGAAATAGCACCTCTCTATCCCTGGTCTTGTTATTGCGTTGATAAAACACGTCATTGCATTTGACATGTCACAAGTGTTCTGTTTTTTCCTAAGTTTTGTTTTCTGTACCTCAAGGTCACTTTTGTACTTTTCTACGTTCTCAGACCCAATATTTCGGAGCCGAAATTGTTCCTTCTCCAAGCGAGTCAGTTCCTTCCATATTTGGCCTTGCAGGGGTAGCTGAGTGTCTTTGCATTTAAGGATGTCTTGAATTTCTGCAGTTATGGCATCTGCATTTTTCTTGGCACTCTGGCACTCTGAAGAGTCTTCATCAACCAAGATTCCCAGTTCATGGGCAATGTCAGCCATCTGCTCAATTTGCATCTTCATCTTTGAGTTCTCAACTACTTTGCTGACTGTTTTCCTCAGATTTTTAACAAAGTCTGCATCATTCATCTGCTTAGTCTTTAAAAGGATGTTGCTGTTGTTCAAGCCCAACTTGGTTGCCACCTTCTTTACAGCATCAACACTGAAGTGCTTACTTTGATGGTTACCTACCAAAAAGATCTGTGCCTTGTGGCGTTGGTTGGTGAGCAGCTCACACTCAGAGTCCAAATTGTCAAAGAACACAAAAACTGCTGCTGATGTCTGACACAAAAAAGAAAATTGTGTTTCAAACGAGGCAATGTCTCCACGAAGGTTAGCTACAGCTACTGGCTCACTGAAAATATCCATGTTTTTGTTCCCACAAGGAAGGTACCAAGTCATTTCAACCAGTCCATTGGATATTCTCCTTGGACTGTCACCACACTCCATGTTATTGTCACCACACTCCATGTTACAGTGAACAAATGTATCATGGTACTGCTGAGAATTGCTCAGAAGCTTATTGAGGATCTCTGACTTGGACAGGGAGCACTCACCCAGTCTCACAAAAGATATCATTGGAAGTTCAGAGAGAACAATTCTTTGTTCAATGAAGCCTTTGGACTCTGAAAGTGACTGAGGTCTGTACTTTTTAACGATTTCTCTCATGGCCCAAAGCATGAGTGTGCACTGCTTTGTGTCACAATTGGGAAGCAACAGAGGCACAGAAAACTGACACATAGACATTTTGAGTGCCATTTCCTGTTGTACAAAAGCATCAGACCACAGAAAGAGAGCAGTGATTATGTCAAGGGGGTTTAACATGTCACCTGAATTTGTGCTGCTGACCAGATTATCAAGATCTAACTCTGTATTCATGGACTGATCACTACAGTTTGACTCACATGCAGATGTACATTTCATATTCCTAGCTGTCACATTAACCATCATTAGTTTCTTCAGAAAAACACATCGAAGATCTGAATTACACTTGGCAGGTTCATCAGTAATGGTCCTCTCGTCAATCTGAAGTACTGTGCTCAGGGATAGCTTCTTTTTGTCCTGGTACTCCAGTCCCAAATCCTCCAAAAAACTCTGTAGTTGTGTCTCTATAGACATAAAAAACAATTAATATTAAGCTCATGATGGTTTTTTTTTTTTCAATATTTTATTTCATTTTGCCCTTACATAGTTTACACCTCGCTAATACTGAAGCAGTCTAATAAAACAGCTGTTCTTTTGAGTAGTGTTGACTCAACATTCTGGTCCTTTTGAGGGCTTTATTTTGTGGTGCTGTTGAATTGCATAGTCTCATACTGACAGGTGCTTCTGATACTTTGTCCACACCATTTATATCTATGAGGTCAGACTATTACAAAGAAACTATAATGCAGTACAGGTAAACACCATAAATACTGTACATCCTCCAATATGCCCATGAAGTTGAATTGACATCTTTTAAAAACACTTTTAAGAAATACTAAACATTATAATCTCAATGTTGTATTATTAGACTGCAATAGTTTTAGCTAGTTGCACCTAATAAACTGGCAACTGAGACTTGAGTAAATGGATTTGCAATGTAGAAATAATTTAGATTTATAAACACTATCAAAATCTAATGGGCAGACTGCCGCTGGATTGTCAGTAAAGGACTGGAAATACGTGGAAAAGGTCATCCTGTGCTTCAAAATGTTGCAGATTCATGAAAATGCTGACTTGTTAACCATATCAAAAGATTATGAATATAAAACATAAAGGTATAGTCGGTTTTAAGATGTCATTAGGTATTAGTGTACTTGCACTATTGCTGGCCAAAAAAATTCACTAATTCTTTTGTACCGATTCTTTTGCAAGTTTGATTCATACCAGATCTACACTGTTACATACAGCCTCACACTTGAAAGGTGACATTATGCAAAATGCACTTTTTCATGGCTTTTCAACATTGGTATGTGTCCCTGGTGTGTTGAGAGATGGAGCATGACCTATTAGATTATGTCCCTGCACACTGACCCTGAAAGGTGTCAGTGATTCATGAGGATTGACCACTGTCTGGTCACATGGGTGTGAGGAAAACCCTGGATTAAATAAGTAGACTAGACCTGTGGCTGAGTATTAGAAGAGACATAGTGGGGAAGCAGGGAAGGTCACCTTTGCATTAGTTGCATGTTGAGCAGGAGCCATTTGCTTACACTATGATAGATTGTGCACGCCAATTTCCTCCTCCATTTTTATTTAATAGCTTAGTTAAGTTATAGGTCAATAGGGCATGTGATGCAATAGGTCAAACTGATTAACATTTTATTTTAAGAGCACCATCTGCTGGACCACAAGGCAAACTACTTTAAACTCTGTTGCAGTTACAGACTGTACATTTTGATTACATTTCAGTCATATACAGTTTGAATGTATTTTTTCCCCGAAAGTCTAGATTAAGTTTGGATTATGAAAATAAAAAGGGACAGCCCCAGAGTCTACTTCTAGTGCTTGGAGTTCAGCCCTTGTTCTGGCAGCTCAGGAAGAGAGAAAGGAAAGATTTTGTTTTGACTGATACTGATGCTGTTCCTATTCCTCATCTTGAAGATCACATAGATCAAGTTCTTTCCAAGTACTGCTTGCCACAGCCTTGTCACAAGTAGGAATTCATATGAATTTTTACAAGTTACCAGGTAGACTGAGGCCATGTCCTCCTAGGTTTTTTTGGGAAAAGCCAGCATTAGCTTTTGTCAATGCCCAACATCCACTGGTTATTAAAACGCAGAGTGTTTTATTACTTTCATTTATATCTCTTTTATTTGAATAGTCTTTTGGAAACTTCTGCAGAGTTGTGGTAGAAATGTGTATAATGCTCAAAAGTCTGTGGTTTTATTAGAAAATCAATTCTTCTTTTTTATTGACATTATGATTTCTGTTACTTACTTGTGGTAGCAGCTGTTACAGCTGGCTTGCTTCGTCTTCCATTCCTAAGTTGTGCAGAAACCTGCAGGGAGTAACACACCCCTGGCTTCAGGTTGCTGAAAGTCTGGTTGTTTGCGTCTGTTGTCAACACTTGTTCAGTTTCTCCCTCGCTGCAACAGGTCACAGTGTAGCTCTCCACTTCACCAGCAGGTGGGTCCCAACTCAGAGACACTGACTCACTGCTTATCTGGTCAACTGTAATGTTTGCAGGAGGGCTGGGCTCTGTGGGAACATCACAGTAGTTTCACTTATACTTTGGAATTCAAGTTCAGTCAGTGCTTTTCTGTATTTTAAAGTGGTGTTTAACTGCCAGGTTAAAGAGGTGTGGTAAAAGATAAAGCCACATATAATCAGGTCATGCACTTGTGGAAATACAAATTATTACCACATCTTCAGTCTAAAACTGACCTTTTTAACCAAATAAGAGCATACCTCAGTGTAAGAAATACATTTATATAGGTTATGAGATCAAAGACCATTCAGACAATACTTTCTATCTTTTTTGTTTGTTTGTTTTTTACTGATTTGTTTTACAGATTTACCTGTGAAGACAGATAGCGAGGTTGCTTTGCTTTGATTTCCATTATCAGCAATCCTTATGATGCTGAAAGTATACTCAGTCCCAGGATTCAGTCCCTCAACCGTCACAGTGCTGGAGTCCTCTCTGATCAAACTGCCTGTCTGTGTGTCACAGGAGTAATCTATTTGCAGTTTATACCTAACAGAGGTCTCAGTGAGTGAAAAGCCAAGAGAAACAGTCTCCTGGTCAGCACTGAGAACTGTTACATCTCCTGGTGGAGGAACGTCTGTCACAAGAGAAGAGAGGTACATCTCAGTATCTCAACATTACAACATGTAAGCCTATTTCGTTATAAATCAGATCAGTTTTTGACGGTCACACATACAGTCAGACTGTGATGTTGGTAAAGTAATCTTTCCGTCCTCATAGTATGACTCGGGGTAATCTGGGGCATCGTAGAACTCCTTCATTATTTAAAAAAAAAAAACAGTTTAAAAGTGAAATGAATCAATTTATAATCCCATTCAATAGCTTCAAGGAGAAATATTTGGCTTGTAATTTTATTGTTATTTAAGTTTAAGGTTGTAAAAACGAGCTGTTTACCTCTTCATCAGAGTTATCCATTGTAGGTACGCTCTCAGCCATCCCACACTTGCTCCAGATTATTCAAACTGCTTCTTACTGAAAGTTATAGAAATGAACCCTGTTATCAACATCTTCTCCAACAGTTATCCATATTAGACATGAATCACACAGCTAAGTGTACTCTGCAAACTGTCAGACTACAATATAGAATAAAACAACTACTGTAATGGGCACACTAATGGAGCTGTTAAAAATAGATAAAACACACTGAGTCACGCTTCTGTTTTATGGAAAGCCTGATATTTTTGCCGGACTTCAAATGAGGGAAACAATCCTTGACAAAGAGATTGTTGCTTACCTTTGTTGGAGTCATCTGTCCATGGTAAAAGTACTGTTCTGTTCTTTTATCCATGAATTTGTAGTAATTGTTTGTGCAGTATTCTGTTATAGGTTAAGTAGCTTTTGTCCTGAGGACAGAGCTCTGAACACGCCCTGACAATGCACTAGCCTACTGCCTACTTTTATTCTGCCGTGTGAAGTTACTTTCACTTTTGATTCCCAGAAACAGTTAACGGTTATGTGGTTTCCAGTAAAACAAAACTTATTTGTCTTGTCAGGAGGTGGTGAGGGGACGGTGGATTGAAAGGGCTGATTTGTGTAAAACTTTGATTTGTTGTGAACTAGTGGTACAAAGTATTAGAAATGGCTATCAGAAATAATTACTTATTATTGAAAATAATTATTAATTATATAGATGCCAAATAAAGCCAAATAATCAACTCAGTCTCATAAAATATGCTAAAATATCAATTTGGCACTCTGATTAATAATTAAAATAATAAATAAAGCTGCAAACAACAATGTACTTCAGCTAGAGGTGGTGAAGCCACTAACACTGATGATACCCCATTAGCCTCACCAGTGCTGGGCATTAGCGTTACTACAAGTAGCGAAGTTGCTAACTTAACCGCGTTTCTCAGTAGCGTGGTGGTAACGTCACAACTTTCTATCATTTCAATTCGCCATGATACTGAGGATAGGTAATGTGACTGACGCCAGCGCCACACCAAGGCAGGTAGACGACGAGGGAAGCACTTCCGCATGACATCACATACTGAACCTTCAGTTGATTCTGCTTGCTGCTTCGCTATTGGCTTTTCTTAGCAAGACCCGCCCTACTCTGCCTCTGATTGGCTACATTGCACCACTTAACGTGTCTCTGACTTGTTGCCCACAGACTGTATTCAGTGGATTTGCGGTGGACACTGGAGAAATACACACACAAGGGCTGAGAAAAGAGACAGAGACAGAGACAGAGAGCAGTGTTAAGTAGGAAGAGAGGGGGCAGACATTTGCAGGACATGTTCATGTTCTAATGTCCCCCCAAAAAACTTTTTAATATAGGTCTGTTTTTTTTATTGCTTATATGACTGTCTTTTATTTATTATGGTTTTATTGACTGAAAAATATATTTTGGAATCCTGTTTTTGAATTACTGACAGAGCCAGATAGCTGACTGAAAGAGGCCAAGACAGAGAAATGCATTAAGTAGGAAGAGGAGAGAGAAAGGGAGAGAGCAATAGGCCGACTGATGATGTCATGTTATTGGAGGACACGTTCAAATAAAAGAAAGAAAAGAAGACAATTTTAATTTAACTTTATTATTTTATAGTAAGTTAGT
Source organism: Epinephelus lanceolatus (assembly GCF_041903045.1). Lineage (NCBI taxonomy): Eukaryota > Metazoa > Chordata > Actinopteri > Perciformes > Serranidae > Epinephelus > Epinephelus lanceolatus. The sequence goes on along the minus strand of NW_027556813.1, from coordinate 84,675 downwards.
GGTGTGTAAAAAAAAAAATCTTCATGAATAGAGCCTGTACGCTACAGTCCATACATTGACAGATGACAAAAAACATTGTGATACTGGAGAAAACAAAAACAGATACAGGGGATTACACCCACCTCTCTGGCCAGACAGGAGAGACTGGGAGTGGAGTCTGGGCATAAACACGTCTTACACATTCAAACATTGGAGGCCTTCACAGTCAGGTAATAAAACTATTGTGACAGATTTTAAAAACTAGTGATTAAGACATAAATGACCTAGTTACACTTCCTCAGGTCAGACCAATAAACTAAACTCTGAATGTGTTTTGTTGAAGCATAATCTAAATCCAAAAATGTTAGATTTTGGTTTGAACCTGCTTTAGAATGATGGACAGATACACACCTACACACCAACTATTAATAAAGGTTTAAATATGGTTTTGCGTATTATATAATATTCCTAACATTGAACCACAATATAGATTGTGTTTAGTTTGACATTAGTTATGAGATAGTGAGAGGTCTTCGTGGGTCTACGATAAAGTAGCTCACTCAGCCTTTATGTCACAGCACCACCACTCCCTTTTTGTACATATTTATATGAGCATTGTTGGTTGGAGGGAGCCTGAGATATAAGACCTTTGTTGCCATGACTGCTTAACTGTATGGTGGTGCATATGACAGTAAAGTATTTGAACTTTACCACCTCTTCTTTTATTATTCCCAGAAACAGTAAATGATAAGGCTATGTAGTTTCCAGTAAAATGTAACATATTTGTCTGGTCAGAGAGTGGTGGTGGAACAGTGGGTCAAAATATTTTATTTGTCAAATAACAACAAAATTAATGATATTTCTATCAGCCTTAGTTATACTTTGTGTTAACTATGAATATCCAGATTTTAGCATACTAACTAATGAACTTAGAAATACTGTTCACATTTTAATTGCTATACATCATCGTGTTAAGCCCAGTTTAGACCAGAGATTTGTGATACGATGAGTTGAAACAGACAACTACTTGCAATACGCCGTTTTGCAACATTCTAAAAACCTCCCGGTTCACACCAGTGCAACTAGATAAGACGGCGTATCATCTACATGCAACAACTCTCTGTACTTCTGTACTGATTTTCAGCTTCACAGGATTATTTCTTGACGGAATATAATTTGTATCTTCTTAAAATATGAATGAGGATAATTTTACTGAGATACTGGCTACAGTTGCATTTGTGGTAGTGATGAAAGGGTGAAAAAACATAAATAAAACCAGCACCAGATGGACTGTATTCATAATAAATATGCCGTGCTAATGTTAATAACCAGCACCAATTAATCAGTGAGAATGTGTGTGTGTGTGTGTGGTGGGGGCATGAGCACATACAGTGAGCAGCAGCAGTGACCCACCGCCTGACACCTGCACATCGTGAGGAAACAGCGCTCTGCATGGACAGAGCACCTGCCGCAGCAAGCCAACACACTGTCTGCGGTTGTTTTCACTTGACTAGCAGACTTCACCACAAGCTGATAGGCTGTTGAAACAGGTCATGTGCTTTACATTCTAAAACTAGCTGCCGGCGATTTGACCAGCTGAGTTGCAGGTGACACCATCAGCTGGCTTGAGTCTAGCTCAGACCGGCCGGTTTACGCTGCTGCAACTTTTCTCTGCAAGGTTCTAAAACGGTTGCGTCATGTCGCGAATCTTTGGTCTGCCCTGGGCTTTAGTCATTGTGTCACTGAGTTTGACTTTATTTGCACAGGTTAAAATAAAACAACGATCAAAACTTTGCAACTAAACAGGGAGGATTTTAAGAAGCTTTGGTACGTACTTAACACGGGCTCTCTGTGGTGGTGTGTCACAGTGTCTGCCCCACTTGTGCATATTGCTGCTCAATCTGTCCCTGTGTCTCTCCTCTCGTGCCACATTCGCTACTCCCCTGATTCTTTCATTGCCATTTTCCATCCATCCATCCATCAGATGAAAACTTTAGTTTGGATTTAGAATTACTCAGATCCCTTGTATTGTTGACCAGGTGTAGTCACTGTGCAGGTAAAAAGACTTTTCAACTTGCTATTTCTTTTTTTGTTCAACTCTATTTAAGGCAGAACTCACTTTAATTCCCAGTTCAAACTGCATACACGAGTGTTGGAAAGGCCACATTGATACTTATTCTGTCACTGCTGTATAAAAATATCAGTCTTTGATGCAGTATTGACGTGAATAACTACTTATGAAGCTTGACATAACGTTTTTGTCTTCCACCTTGCTGTAGGTCTCAGGTTTTCGCTTGTTTTACTGTATCAGCAGTGATAAAAATAAAAACACACATGTAACCCAAAAACATTATTAAATATTAATAATAAAATTAAAAGCAAAAGATTTTTCAATATGGTGTTAGGACCACTGGACTCTGCAGAACTTCAACTCTAACCTGGACATGTAAGTTCAGACGTCTTCAAACTGGCCACTGTGGCCTCCTTTGTTCATCAGACAAAGAAAAGTCATGTGAAGTGTGAAGTTATGCCCATGGATCCAGTTTTCCACTGATATTGGTCACTGTGGCATGTGTCCCTGTGATGTCACCAGTCCAACAAACCTCAGCTTCTTTGCTTAAAGCAGCTGTGCGGAACTTTTTACCATTAATAAAACTGTCCCTAGTTCGTATCTCACAGAAATACGTGAAATGACCACGACCTCTTAACACCGCATTACGTGGTGGCAGCACGTAATGGGTTGAAATTACGTGCTGCCACCACGAAAACAATGCCAATGTAAAGTCAATTAGGGTCCTCTCCTGTGGTGGACACACGGATTCCCTGATTCAATCACGTCACGTCAACCTCGTTTTCCTCAATGATATCTTTAACATTCCTGTATACACACAAAAACGCGGAAGTGTTCTTGATATTAAAACGGCAAATATATTCCTCTGTTATAATTTCCCACCAATAATAATAATAATGATAATAACGTGATAGTTCGGCTGTTCTAGATATTTGTTATAGCCTATTCAAATATTCAATCACAAAAACGCCGTTTCTAGAGAACTTGCTAAAATATCTGAAATGAACCATCATGCCTACTTTTTCTTAACATATTTCATCTACAGTACAGGCCAAAAGTTTGGACACACCTTCTCATTCAATGCGTTTTCTTTATTTTCATGACTATTTACATTGTAGATTCTAACTGAAGGCATCAAAACTATGAATGAACACATGTGGAGTTATGTACTTAACAAAAAAAGCTGAAATAACTGAAAACATGTTTTATATTCTAGTTTCTTCAAAATAGCCACCCTTTGCTCTGATTACTGCTTTGCACACTCTTGGCACTCTCTCCATGAGCTTCAAGAGGTAGTCACCTGAAATGGTTTTCCAACAGTCTTGAAGGAGTTCCCAGAGGTGTTTAGCACTTGTTGGCCCCTTTGCCTTCACTCTGCGGTCCAGCTCACCCCAAACCATCTCGATTGGGTTCAGGTCCGGTGTCTGTGGAGGCCAGGTCATCTGCCGCAGCACTCCATCACTCTCCTTCTTGGTCAAATAGCCCTTACACAGCCTGGAGGTGTGTTTGGGGTCATTGTCCTGTTAAAAAATAAATGATCGTCCAACTAAAGGCAAACCAGATGGGATGGCATGTCGCTGCAGGATGCTGTGGTAGCCATGCTGGTTCAGTGTGCCTTCAATTTTGAATAAATCCCCAACAGTGTCACCAGCAAAACACCCCCACACCATCACACCTCCTCCTCCATGCTTCACAGTGGGAACCAGGCATGTGGAATCCATCCGTTCACCTTTTCTGCGTCTCACAAAGACACGTTGGTTGGAACCAAAGATCTCAAATTTGGACTCATCAGACCAAAGCACAGATTTCCACTGGTCTAATGTCCATTCCTTGTGTTTCTTGGCCCAAACAAATCTCTTCTGCTTGTTGCCTCTCCTTAGCAGTGGTTTCCTAGCAGCTATTTGACCATGAAGGCCTGATTGGCGCAGTCTCCTCTTAACAGTTGTTCTAGAGATGGGTCTGCTGCTAGAACTCTGTGTGGCATTCATCTGGTCTCTGATCTGAGCTGCTGTTAACTTGCCATTTCTGAGGCTGGTGACTCGGATGAACTTATCCTCAGAAGCAGAGGTGACTCTTGGTCTTCCTTTCCTGGGTCGGTCCTCATGTGTGCCAGTTTCGTTGTAGCGCTTGATGTTTTTTGCGACTCCACTTGGGGACACATTTAAAGTTTTTGCAATTTTCCGGACTGACTGACCTTCATTTCTTAAAGTAATGATGGCCACTCGTTTTTCTTTAGTTAGCTGATTGGTTCTTGCCATAATATGAATTTTAACAGTTGTCCAATAGGGCTGTCGGCTGTGTATTAACCTGACTTCTGCACAACACAACTGATGGTCCCAACCCCATTGATAAAGCAAGAAATTCCACTAATTAACCCTGATAAGGCACACCTGTGAAGTGGAAACCATTTCAGGTGACTACCTCTTGAAGCTCATGGAGAGAATGCCAAGAGTGTGCAAAGCAGTAATCAGAGCAAAGGGTGGCTATTTTGAAGAAACTAGAATATAAAACATGTTTTCAGTTATTTCACCTTTTTTTGTTAAGTACATAACTCCACGTGTTCATTCATAGTTTTGATGCCTTCAGTGAGAATCTACAATGTAAATAGTCATGAAAATAAAGAAAACGCATTGAATGAGAAGGTGTGTCCAAACTTTTGGCCTGTACTGTACGTGCAGTGTCATTACTAGTTCAGCTTTACTAGACATTTGATATATTCAGTAGATGTATCTTTTTACGACCCTGTTTTACAACAAGCCGCAAAAAACCTACCTTCCCAAAAACGCCATTTTTAGAGTACTATCTAAAATAACTACGATTAGCCAACATCCTTGCTTTTTTTCTTAACATAGTTCATCTAGATGCAGTGTAATAACTACTTCGGCTTTACTATATATTAGATTTATTCAGTAGATCTATCTTTTTACAACCCTATTTAGAGCCCTACTTTGCAAATCAGAAGAACTACAACTATGTTGCTGATATGTATCAAACTGCATGGCGCGGTCCCAGGGAATTGTAGTTTTTTAAAAATCTAAGTGTTTTTCCCAGATTTGGAAGTTGTAAATACTGAATTGAGAGTACACTGTGGACTTTAAGGGATGGTAAACACATTTGTGAAATCAGATTTTAAATATCTAATTTCTAAATGGGTGAAAATTAATTTTATCCATATTTTATCCATATCTGACAACACCCTCAGTTGTTGACTACACTCACATGATAGCTGAGGTCAAGAGCTCTCTATAACAGTTGGTCCCATGTCTGTACCCCCTTTAGTTGCTGAGTTATAAGCCCTCAAACATGCACTGAGGTCAAGGTTCAAAGGTCAATGGCTGAAAGCAGGAGCCATGTAGAATCATCATACTGACATATGTTACTCTCCAGGTTGAGACCTTTCCAATGATGTATTTGGTTTAGCTCTACGACAAAGTTTAGATTTTTTCATTTTTTGGACACAAGCCATGCCAGGTGTAGTTTCAGAGAGCACTTTGAAGGCCCAGTGTATAAAATGAGTTTTGTTTGTTTCTTTGCTTGTTTTTTTCTTTTTTACTGTAGAGAGTTACTAAAATGAGTCATCCTCAGACAATACAATACTACTAAAAAGTAAAACCAATAATAACAATAATGAAATAAGCAAAAATAGTATTAAAATCATATTGAAATTTTAAAATCTATTTACAGAGTGGAATGGTAGCCTAATAGATAACTTAGATACTATTTATTATTGTTTAGATACTATTTAGCCTATTATTGTATTTACTTTTAGCATGTTCTACTTTTGAGTAATTTCCGAGAAGTTATGATAAAAAAAAATAAAAAATTACAGACTATAGGAGACAACCTCTTCAATGTCTCACGTCAATTAATTAACACTATTTATAATGCCTTCTTTATTTTTTTTGCTGCTGTCTCCAGTTGAGAGTGGTGATTTGCTAAATACATTCTACAATAATAATTAGATTAACATTTGGTCTATAATATTGTTGGCTATATTACGCATTTTAATAAAAAAAAACGGAAGAATAAAAGAAATAAACATCGAAATAATTACTTTTTTTATTGATACTCCTCTCTGACACACACACACACACACACACACACACACACACATTGAACACGCGATTGAATGAATGAATGAATGAATGAATGAATGAACATTGGAAGTGGTTCAGCCACAGTCCCGCCGGCTGGCGTGGTCACATTGAGATTACATTTGTTTTTTATTACTAACAAAATGTTTTATATTGACCGTATGAATGGTTTCGTTTTCAAATAAATATTTGGAAATGAAAATATGCTTTGGTGTACTTTTACAGAGTTTTGCAATATGTATATAGCCTACCTGTATCAAAATGTATAATTTTCAGCAGCGGTTTGTGTGACAGCTGCCACGGTCGGAGGTATAACCAGTGGGGCAGCCCCTGGTTCTGTGGGTCTGGCTTGGGGTCCGCTCTCCCCTGGTGGAGTGGAGGGTGGCCGGGTTGCCAGGGGCAGACGGCTCCATGTGATGGTGTTTCCTCTCTGGTTCTTCCGTGCTCAGCCTTATTTTTATCTTCTTATTTATTTATTTATTAGTGGCGTTTGGATTCAGTTACGGCAGACGGATGGCAATCTGAAATGGAATGAAGCCCACAGACGGCGGAGAGCAGCTACAAAACAGTAGTGGAACGCGCCCCATCCGCCCACAGCACAATGCTCTTAAAGCCCCATGCTATCAAAAGCTGGCAAAATACATTTATTTTATTTTATGGCCTTGACATTAACCTGTCATATTGTTGAGTTATCAAGGACACTTCCGCGTTTTTGTGTGTATACAGAGGAAAACGAGGTTGACGTGACGTGATTGAATCAAGGAATCCGTGTGTCCACCACAGGAGAGGATCCTAATTGACTTTACATTGGCATTGTTTTCGTGGTGGCAGCACGTAATTTCAACCCATTACGTGCTGCCACCACGTAATGCGGTGTTAATAGGTCGTGGTCATTTCACGTATTTCTGTGAGATCAGGTTGTTCGTATCACCCCACCCCCCACATAAAGGAATACTCTGACGATTTGGGAGTTATGCCCTTTCTCTATCATTTTCATATTGAGAAAACGTGATCGGTATCTTTTTTGTGTCTGTACATCCAGTGGCTGGGTCTAAGCGGTTAGCATTGCGCTTATAGGGGGTCAGTACGTCCTACGCTGTGATCCGCGGAGGGATACACCGGTGAGTAGGCACAGACATAGCTTGTAAACAAAACTCAGCTGTTTATTTAGCCTAGCAATATCGCCGGACTATAGTGGCTGCAATGGACGACTTTGAACGCGATTTTGAAGAGTTTCTTGTAGCGGACACAGATCCAGAGCCATGCCTGTTTGAGCCGGAGCATACAGATGAGGAACTCCATGTGTTGGATGCTGAGCAGGCGAGAAGAGAGGCTGAATCCTCCGCTCCCATTTTGCTGCACAGAATGGGACTCGGTGCTACCATCGTTGTGGAGATATATCATCAGGAGGAAAAGCGCCGCAGAGAGTGCATCACAAGGAGTGAAAACTTTGCAGCAATCACTAATCCTGGCGTGACTGAAACTTTTTTCATGTTCCTAAGATGAACTGGAAAAAACGCCCCAGGCCTGCAGGAGCTGATGGACAGCTTTCAGTCGAGTGAGTAATATCGTCTGTGTCGTCTCTTTGTGAGTGACCTAGCGTACCTGTCCCAGAGCCAGCTGCAGCTGTTGCTCACCGGTGTATCCCTCCGCGCAAGATGTACTGACCCCCTACAAGCGCCAAGATATCCATCATGTTGTCTCAATATGAAAATGATAGAGAAAGGGCATAACTCCCAAACCGTCGGAGTATTCTTTTCACATAATAATGCGGACTCAGCAGATGACTTGTTAACTGTTTATTCCTCCTTACACCGAACATACACGGCTGCTTCTCATTGTTTCCAGTAGCACAACAACGGTTACTACATTACCCAGAATAACTTGAGGCTCACACTACTACGGTAGCCTTAGTAACTCAAAATACACCACAGATTAGATCAGAACAGAAACACGACAGGAGAATTTACTGAGTAATTTTGCTGTTTCCACTAATTACTTGGAGTGACCTGACGTTAGTTAATCCTCTCACTCTCCAAAACAAATGCATGCGGTAATTGCCGGCTGCAGTCGGAATTTTACGACATCAGGCTGTGGGTGTCATACCGCTTTGACCAAAGGGGCGCTATAATCAACGAAAACGAAAAGTTCCGCACAGCTGCTTTAATCTTTCTTTTTCTTTTTGTCTGATGGGTTTCTGAGGGTAATTTAACAGAATTGTTATCTAGCTGGAATATTCAGTACTCACCTCCAGTGCTTGTTGGCAAATTGACACTAGATAACAGTTTTATCTATGGCATGCTATCAACTCATATGAGAACAAGATGCTGTTTTTTTTATCAGAGTGATATTCACAGTTTGTAACAGCCAAGAATGGTGAAAGGTTTCAAATACAGGACGCCAGAATTGAGACATGTACAGAAATCAATTTATTATGAGTAAAAATCAAAGGTGGAAGATTTTACAATAGGACCCATTTACAGCTTTTATTACATGGATGACAGTTCCCCACAGATCTGACTGAGGAACTGTCATCCATGTAATAAAAGCTGTAAATGGATGACAGTTCCCCACAGATCTGACTGAGGACATTAAGTGGGCTAAGAGTAACACTGACACTCTGTCATATATACATTTTGACACCACCACATTTAGACTGAATGATTGTATCCTCCATTAAAGTAAATATGTGGCATCAGATAATTCACAGAAACAAAAGCATTCTAAATTTGAGATAACATAGATTTTAAAAAGTTAATATTTGGCACCGGATACTTAAAGTAGTTCTATATCACAATTTCTACATTCAGAACATTAATATAGAACTAAACAACTGTTTGCTCAGTAAAGATATAGTGGAGTCGTGGCCTCCTGAGCAGATAATATAGTAACACTACCTCTGTGTGTTTTATAATCCAAGCTTCTCTGTTCTTTGTTGTGGTAACTAGTCCGGCTGCCCGTGCATGTCAATGCATGTGATTCCCTGTGTGTATCCCACTGGCTAGCTAATCGCTGGCATTATGCACTGCGTGTATATGGAGGTTACCACGAGTAACTCCATCTCAACCCATGGTGGTGGCACAGCATTGTTGCAGAAGCATAACTCCCACCCTCTGAAACGTTAGCTCTGCCAACACTGTTACCTTGTTGGCACTGTTTGCACTGTTAGCTGCTAGCAGCTGGCTCAGCCACCTAAATATTGAGAGCCATATGCAGACAATCCTGGCCCAAACTCTGAATCATAAATATGCTCTGCATAACGTATAGAGCTATTTAAATCTAAATAAAAACATACATTACAAATGTTAAATTAATCAATAAAATAAGCCAGTAAAGCAAGACAAAAACTGTCTCACGTATAACCCACATCTTGACATCTTTTAATACAGTGAAAAAGTAAATATTTAGCATCAGATGCTTTACAGAAATGAAAGCAAATTGATTCTAACTTTTTCTTTTAAACAACTGCATATCATACCTAATCAGATTTTTTTTAAAAAGACAATACCACATAAAGTTGTAAATATTTGACATCAGATACTTCACGGAAACAAAATGATCAATAAAAGATTACATACGCCATTTGTACCTCTTGGCATTTACATTCTAATGATATTCATCTGTCACACAAAATCATGAATTCAAACTCAAATTTAATCAAACTGGAAACGTTAGTATGTGTCCTAAAGTATCAAACAGTATTTAAAAGTATTCTCATAAACATAAACATAGAACTATTATATTTGTAAGCTGCAGCTGCAAATAGCTTTGTATCTTATAGACAACATGTTAATATTTGTGCTCTAAGTCATATTAAACAAGTAAAATGTAAATATCCATGTAATGATAGTGAATGCATGTTAGTAGGATGTGCACCTCTATAACCACAAAGCTTGTAGTCTCTCACCTGATATAAAAGCGTTCTCTGAGGCTTGCTTCTGCCTGCTTACGTGTGATACATTTCCAAGAAGCAGGTATGCTAGCAGGGTTTGCATTATATGCTACAGCAAACTTATCGTTGAACCTTGCCAGTACATATTTCCAGTAGTCTGATGCCTGAAGGCTTACGTCTGGAACAATTTTCCAGTCAGGAAAAATATCTTTGTAACGTTTGAAAGGGTACCAAATTCCATTTGTGGCACTGCAGCAAAAATGACTGTCACTGATCACAGAGTGAGAGCATATGTCAGTACCACATGTCCCACGCCACCTGACTTCACCCAGAGCCTGTGGCCGATGTAGTGACGTCCAGTGCTCAGTGTGGTCTTTTCCTCCTGCCTCACAAGGTGCTTTGCAGAATGGACACTGTTTAACACATCCAATCAGTCTGGTGAAAAGCTCGTTCTGAGGATTCACATGAAGTTGTTTTAGTTTTGTTTGGATGTTTGTTTCTTTAAACTTCTCTGTAAGAGCCTCTGCCATGTCCTTCAGACAGTCGGTGAGCCAGTGAGCAAACTGTTCCGGGTTGGTATTGTTCAGGATCATGAAAGCACCAAGAGCATCCTGGGAAATGACCAGTTTATCACCAAGTTCCTGACAGACATCTTCAACAAATTTTCTTAAGTTGCCACTCTTTTTGGTTTTAGCTTTGTTGATAGCATTAGTTATGTTCCTCATGCTAAACTGGAGATTTCGATACTCAAACTCAAACATGATAGACCCTTTTAAGAAGCGTTCTACTATTTGGTCGAGGATCCATTTCTTTACATAATACTCATATGAGTCAATGTAGCTCAGATAGCTTTCAAAGTCATCCTTTGTGAGCAAATCCAGTAAAAGTGAATACTGGAGGTATATTCGTGTGCTGAACTGCTGGCTTGTCATCATTTCACCAATGATATCAGGACCCAAGGAACGCTTGACAAAGTCTTCAACTGCAGGCTTCAGGCAGCAGTTTGTGAATTCTTCTGCCTTCTTCTGGCACTGGTCTCGTTCATGGAACAAGTCTTTAAAATCAGTGCAAAACCTTTCTTTGTTTCGATTCAGACATCTGTAGGGATCATTCTCATGTATGAAATCTTCGTGCATGATCTGAAACTGTCTGGCTGCATCTCCACAGATGTGCTGTTTCAGAGAAATTTCAAACTCAATCTCTGTCTTCACTTCCTTATTGTTTTGCAGCTTCTCGTCAATCATGTGGAGGATCTCCTGAATGTAAGTGTCATGGTAATTGCTTTTTCTTTCCACTTTTCCAGTGACATACTGTTTGCAATCTGCTATGATACTGTCAGCCATTTGCTGTACAGCCTTTATGTGATCTTCAGTGTTGAAGAACTTGGTGATTCTGTGTTTCAACTGCTTGAAGAATCCTTCTGCAGTATATCTGAAAGGAACAAGTCCACATTCTGACAGGGTTTTTTTACTGAGCAATTGACAGACATGACTTCCCTTACGTCTTAGATTTTCTCTCAGGTAGTGGTACACACTTGCAAAGACATCTGCAGGCTTTTGCTTAGAGAAGGAGAGTTCCTTCACCATTCTGTTCCACATCTTATCAAATTCTTTGTCCAACTCTTTGCCTGTCATCTCTACATTTTTTCCCCGACATTGTTCAATCAATGCACACACTCTCTCCTCTAATTCTTTTGCGTGGTTCTCCTCGATTTTATCAAGTTCTGCCATTCCCTGTCTGATGTCAGCTGTTGCTGTGAGTTGATTAAACACAGAGCTCTCCATTTCTCGTCGAAGGGTCTTTGCACTGTTTGCAAAGTCTTCTCTGTATCCTTCAACAAGATAGACGTGACCCTCTGTTTGCTTGAAGTACTGTGACAAATTGTCAAGAAGCTTTGTCTCCCATTTCATCAGCACTGTGCACGCTTCACTTTTCAAACAAGTGAGAAATTCTCTCATGTCAGCTATCTCAGATTCCACAGCAAATTTGCCAAAATTGGAAATTCTTGTCTCAGCATTTGTAACCCATGTGTACATTTCTTTTTTGAATTCCCATTCCCATTTGTTGAATTCTGTGCACAGCCTCACGTATGCATCAGCCACCAGACTGTTTCTGAAGCTGAAGATGAAGTTTTCATGCTTTACTGCATTCCACAGGTTTTTCATCCACTCTGTAAACTCCAAGATATTATTAGCAGATGACTCACAACGTCCCAAAATTTGGATTACATTTTTCTTGAGCTCATATACAGCTTCGCTGTACCCTGCATTGACTGGTGCCATTGGTGGGTTTCCATTCCAGAGTCCAGGAATGTACCAGTTCCCAGTGTCTGGACTGTACTCCATCACATCAGTGAAGCTCATGTTCTCCTCTTTCTTTTCCATTTTGGCTGCTGCCTGGGTCATCTCATTTAACTGCTGCAAGAGCAGTTTCCTGTCTCGTAAGTTCTTCTCATGAGCTGAAACATCCGACACATTCTGGTGGACAAACTGACATTTGGGCTTTTTACCCACCTCTGTCATCCTGAGAAAAGCATGCACAACTATTTGTAGGATGTCTTTCATTTCAGTTGAATTCTCCATTCCGATATTGATGATGGTGATATCACTCAGCCCCACAACAAGTGTTGCAAGCTCATTGTCGTGCTCATGGCTATTATCCAGTTGTGCGAGCTCTGGTGACTTTAAGCCCTCAGTGTCAATGATCACCATGAAGTCACAGTTGAGGACTTTTTGAACATCTTCATTGATTCTGATGAGCAACATAAAGGCACCTCGAGTGCATCGCCCACTGCTGACTGCAAACTGCACTCCAAACATGGTGTTGAGGAGAGTAGACTTTCCTGTGCTCTGAACTCCAAGAACTGTGACCACCAGTATCTTGTTCTTAGGAGACACCAAGCCATTGAGCTGAGAGAGGACGTCACTCACCCATCTGAGAGGTATGTTGGAGGCATCTCCATCTACAAGCTCAAGGGGAAATCCATCAAGTAACAATTCTGCACATAGTTTGGGCAGATGTTGAAACTGTTTTCGTGATGGGTGTGTTTCTGGAAGAGACAGTGAAGCCTCATAGATCTGACCCATTTCACGGAAGAAGTGTTCAGTCCCCAGTGAGCTGTTGGAGAGTTGTCTGTCAATTTCTTTGATCTCCTCTTTGTTCTCAGAATTTTTGCATTTCTTTTTGTACTGATCTCGGAGGCCAGACAGTTTTTCTCGAGACAGGTTATCAAGGTTCATTCGCATCCATTTCAGGAAATAGCACCTCTCTATCCCTGGTCTTGTTATTGCGTTGATAAAACACGTCATTGCATTTGACATGTCACAAGTGTTCTGTTTTTTCCTAAGTTTTGTTTTCTGTACCTCAAGGTCACTTTTGTACTTTTCTACGTTCTCAGACCCAATATTTCGGAGCCGAAATTGTTCCTTCTCCAAGCGAGTCAGTTCCTTCCATATTTGGCCTTGCAGGGGTAGCTGAGTGTCTTTGCATTTAAGGATGTCTTGAATTTCTGCAGTTATGGCATCTGCATTTTTCTTGGCACTCTGGCACTCTGAAGAGTCTTCATCAACCAAGATTCCCAGTTCATGGGCAATGTCAGCCATCTGCTCAATTTGCATCTTCATCTTTGAGTTCTCAACTACTTTGCTGACTGTTTTCCTCAGATTTTTAACAAAGTCTGCATCATTCATCTGCTTAGTCTTTAAAAGGATGTTGCTGTTGTTCAAGCCCAACTTGGTTGCCACCTTCTTTACAGCATCAACACTGAAGTGCTTACTTTGATGGTTACCTACCAAAAAGATCTGTGCCTTGTGGCGTTGGTTGGTGAGCAGCTCACACTCAGAGTCCAAATTGTCAAAGAACACAAAAACTGCTGCTGATGTCTGACACAAAAAAGAAAATTGTGTTTCAAACGAGGCAATGTCTCCACGAAGGTTAGCTACAGCTACTGGCTCACTGAAAATATCCATGTTTTTGTTCCCACAAGGAAGGTACCAAGTCATTTCAACCAGTCCATTGGATATTCTCCTTGGACTGTCACCACACTCCATGTTATTGTCACCACACTCCATGTTACAGTGAACAAATGTATCATGGTACTGCTGAGAATTGCTCAGAAGCTTATTGAGGATCTCTGACTTGGACAGGGAGCACTCACCCAGTCTCACAAAAGATATCATTGGAAGTTCAGAGAGAACAATTCTTTGTTCAATGAAGCCTTTGGACTCTGAAAGTGACTGAGGTCTGTACTTTTTAACGATTTCTCTCATGGCCCAAAGCATGAGTGTGCACTGCTTTGTGTCACAATTGGGAAGCAACAGAGGCACAGAAAACTGACACATAGACATTTTGAGTGCCATTTCCTGTTGTACAAAAGCATCAGACCACAGAAAGAGAGCAGTGATTATGTCAAGGGGGTTTAACATGTCACCTGAATTTGTGCTGCTGACCAGATTATCAAGATCTAACTCTGTATTCATGGACTGATCACTACAGTTTGACTCACATGCAGATGTACATTTCATATTCCTAGCTGTCACATTAACCATCATTAGTTTCTTCAGAAAAACACATCGAAGATCTGAATTACACTTGGCAGGTTCATCAGTAATGGTCCTCTCGTCAATCTGAAGTACTGTGCTCAGGGATAGCTTCTTTTTGTCCTGGTACTCCAGTCCCAAATCCTCCAAAAAACTCTGTAGTTGTGTCTCTATAGACATAAAAAACAATTAATATTAAGCTCATGATGGTTTTTTTTTTTTCAATATTTTATTTCATTTTGCCCTTACATAGTTTACACCTCGCTAATACTGAAGCAGTCTAATAAAACAGCTGTTCTTTTGAGTAGTGTTGACTCAACATTCTGGTCCTTTTGAGGGCTTTATTTTGTGGTGCTGTTGAATTGCATAGTCTCATACTGACAGGTGCTTCTGATACTTTGTCCACACCATTTATATCTATGAGGTCAGACTATTACAAAGAAACTATAATGCAGTACAGGTAAACACCATAAATACTGTACATCCTCCAATATGCCCATGAAGTTGAATTGACATCTTTTAAAAACACTTTTAAGAAATACTAAACATTATAATCTCAATGTTGTATTATTAGACTGCAATAGTTTTAGCTAGTTGCACCTAATAAACTGGCAACTGAGACTTGAGTAAATGGATTTGCAATGTAGAAATAATTTAGATTTATAAACACTATCAAAATCTAATGGGCAGACTGCCGCTGGATTGTCAGTAAAGGACTGGAAATACGTGGAAAAGGTCATCCTGTGCTTCAAAATGTTGCAGATTCATGAAAATGCTGACTTGTTAACCATATCAAAAGATTATGAATATAAAACATAAAGGTATAGTCGGTTTTAAGATGTCATTAGGTATTAGTGTACTTGCACTATTGCTGGCCAAAAAAATTCACTAATTCTTTTGTACCGATTCTTTTGCAAGTTTGATTCATACCAGATCTACACTGTTACATACAGCCTCACACTTGAAAGGTGACATTATGCAAAATGCACTTTTTCATGGCTTTTCAACATTGGTATGTGTCCCTGGTGTGTTGAGAGATGGAGCATGACCTATTAGATTATGTCCCTGCACACTGACCCTGAAAGGTGTCAGTGATTCATGAGGATTGACCACTGTCTGGTCACATGGGTGTGAGGAAAACCCTGGATTAAATAAGTAGACTAGACCTGTGGCTGAGTATTAGAAGAGACATAGTGGGGAAGCAGGGAAGGTCACCTTTGCATTAGTTGCATGTTGAGCAGGAGCCATTTGCTTACACTATGATAGATTGTGCACGCCAATTTCCTCCTCCATTTTTATTTAATAGCTTAGTTAAGTTATAGGTCAATAGGGCATGTGATGCAATAGGTCAAACTGATTAACATTTTATTTTAAGAGCACCATCTGCTGGACCACAAGGCAAACTACTTTAAACTCTGTTGCAGTTACAGACTGTACATTTTGATTACATTTCAGTCATATACAGTTTGAATGTATTTTTTCCCCGAAAGTCTAGATTAAGTTTGGATTATGAAAATAAAAAGGGACAGCCCCAGAGTCTACTTCTAGTGCTTGGAGTTCAGCCCTTGTTCTGGCAGCTCAGGAAGAGAGAAAGGAAAGATTTTGTTTTGACTGATACTGATGCTGTTCCTATTCCTCATCTTGAAGATCACATAGATCAAGTTCTTTCCAAGTACTGCTTGCCACAGCCTTGTCACAAGTAGGAATTCATATGAATTTTTACAAGTTACCAGGTAGACTGAGGCCATGTCCTCCTAGGTTTTTTTGGGAAAAGCCAGCATTAGCTTTTGTCAATGCCCAACATCCACTGGTTATTAAAACGCAGAGTGTTTTATTACTTTCATTTATATCTCTTTTATTTGAATAGTCTTTTGGAAACTTCTGCAGAGTTGTGGTAGAAATGTGTATAATGCTCAAAAGTCTGTGGTTTTATTAGAAAATCAATTCTTCTTTTTTATTGACATTATGATTTCTGTTACTTACTTGTGGTAGCAGCTGTTACAGCTGGCTTGCTTCGTCTTCCATTCCTAAGTTGTGCAGAAACCTGCAGGGAGTAACACACCCCTGGCTTCAGGTTGCTGAAAGTCTGGTTGTTTGCGTCTGTTGTCAACACTTGTTCAGTTTCTCCCTCGCTGCAACAGGTCACAGTGTAGCTCTCCACTTCACCAGCAGGTGGGTCCCAACTCAGAGACACTGACTCACTGCTTATCTGGTCAACTGTAATGTTTGCAGGAGGGCTGGGCTCTGTGGGAACATCACAGTAGTTTCACTTATACTTTGGAATTCAAGTTCAGTCAGTGCTTTTCTGTATTTTAAAGTGGTGTTTAACTGCCAGGTTAAAGAGGTGTGGTAAAAGATAAAGCCACATATAATCAGGTCATGCACTTGTGGAAATACAAATTATTACCACATCTTCAGTCTAAAACTGACCTTTTTAACCAAATAAGAGCATACCTCAGTGTAAGAAATACATTTATATAGGTTATGAGATCAAAGACCATTCAGACAATACTTTCTATCTTTTTTGTTTGTTTGTTTTTTACTGATTTGTTTTACAGATTTACCTGTGAAGACAGATAGCGAGGTTGCTTTGCTTTGATTTCCATTATCAGCAATCCTTATGATGCTGAAAGTATACTCAGTCCCAGGATTCAGTCCCTCAACCGTCACAGTGCTGGAGTCCTCTCTGATCAAACTGCCTGTCTGTGTGTCACAGGAGTAATCTATTTGCAGTTTATACCTAACAGAGGTCTCAGTGAGTGAAAAGCCAAGAGAAACAGTCTCCTGGTCAGCACTGAGAACTGTTACATCTCCTGGTGGAGGAACGTCTGTCACAAGAGAAGAGAGGTACATCTCAGTATCTCAACATTACAACATGTAAGCCTATTTCGTTATAAATCAGATCAGTTTTTGACGGTCACACATACAGTCAGACTGTGATGTTGGTAAAGTAATCTTTCCGTCCTCATAGTATGACTCGGGGTAATCTGGGGCATCGTAGAACTCCTTCATTATTTAAAAAAAAAAAACAGTTTAAAAGTGAAATGAATCAATTTATAATCCCATTCAATAGCTTCAAGGAGAAATATTTGGCTTGTAATTTTATTGTTATTTAAGTTTAAGGTTGTAAAAACGAGCTGTTTACCTCTTCATCAGAGTTATCCATTGTAGGTACGCTCTCAGCCATCCCACACTTGCTCCAGATTATTCAAACTGCTTCTTACTGAAAGTTATAGAAATGAACCCTGTTATCAACATCTTCTCCAACAGTTATCCATATTAGACATGAATCACACAGCTAAGTGTACTCTGCAAACTGTCAGACTACAATATAGAATAAAACAACTACTGTAATGGGCACACTAATGGAGCTGTTAAAAATAGATAAAACACACTGAGTCACGCTTCTGTTTTATGGAAAGCCTGATATTTTTGCCGGACTTCAAATGAGGGAAACAATCCTTGACAAAGAGATTGTTGCTTACCTTTGTTGGAGTCATCTGTCCATGGTAAAAGTACTGTTCTGTTCTTTTATCCATGAATTTGTAGTAATTGTTTGTGCAGTATTCTGTTATAGGTTAAGTAGCTTTTGTCCTGAGGACAGAGCTCTGAACACGCCCTGACAATGCACTAGCCTACTGCCTACTTTTATTCTGCCGTGTGAAGTTACTTTCACTTTTGATTCCCAGAAACAGTTAACGGTTATGTGGTTTCCAGTAAAACAAAACTTATTTGTCTTGTCAGGAGGTGGTGAGGGGACGGTGGATTGAAAGGGCTGATTTGTGTAAAACTTTGATTTGTTGTGAACTAGTGGTACAAAGTATTAGAAATGGCTATCAGAAATAATTACTTATTATTGAAAATAATTATTAATTATATAGATGCCAAATAAAGCCAAATAATCAACTCAGTCTCATAAAATATGCTAAAATATCAATTTGGCACTCTGATTAATAATTAAAATAATAAATAAAGCTGCAAACAACAATGTACTTCAGCTAGAGGTGGTGAAGCCACTAACACTGATGATACCCCATTAGCCTCACCAGTGCTGGGCATTAGCGTTACTACAAGTAGCGAAGTTGCTAACTTAACCGCGTTTCTCAGTAGCGTGGTGGTAACGTCACAACTTTCTATCATTTCAATTCGCCATGATACTGAGGATAGGTAATGTGACTGACGCCAGCGCCACACCAAGGCAGGTAGACGACGAGGGAAGCACTTCCGCATGACATCACATACTGAACCTTCAGTTGATTCTGCTTGCTGCTTCGCTATTGGCTTTTCTTAGCAAGACCCGCCCTACTCTGCCTCTGATTGGCTACATTGCACCACTTAACGTGTCTCTGACTTGTTGCCCACAGACTGTATTCAGTGGATTTGCGGTGGACACTGGAGAAATACACACACAAGGGCTGAGAAAAGAGACAGAGACAGAGACAGAGAGCAGTGTTAAGTAGGAAGAGAGGGGGCAGACATTTGCAGGACATGTTCATGTTCTAATGTCCCCCCAAAAAACTTTTTAATATAGGTCTGTTTTTTTTATTGCTTATATGACTGTCTTTTATTTATTATGGTTTTATTGACTGAAAAATATATTTTGGAATCCTGTTTTTGAATTACTGACAGAGCCAGATAGCTGACTGAAAGAGGCCAAGACAGAGAAATGCATTAAGTAGGAAGAGGAGAGAGAAAGGGAGAGAGCAATAGGCCGACTGATGATGTCATGTTATTGGAGGACACGTTCAAATAAAAGAAAGAAAAGAAGACAATTTTAATTTAACTTTATTATTTTATAGTAAGTTAGTGGTGTGTAAAAAAAAAAATCTTCATGAATAGAGCCTGTACGCTACAGTCCATACATTGACAGATGACAAAAAACATTGTGATACTGGAGAAAACAAAAACAGATACAGGGGATTACACCCACCTCTCTGGCCAGACAGGAGAGACTGGGAGTGGAGTCTGGGCATAAACACGTCTTACACATTCAAACATTGGAGGCCTTCACAGTCAGGTAATAAAACTATTGTGACAGATTTTAAAAACTAGTGATTAAGACATAAATGACCTAGTTACACTTCCTCAGGTCAGACCAATAAACTAAACTCTGAATGTGTTTTGTTGAAGCATAATCTAAATCCAAAAATGTTAGATTTTGGTTTGAACCTGCTTTAGAATGATGGACAGATACACACCTACACACCAACTATTAATAAAGGTTTAAATATGGTTTTGCGTATTATATAATATTCCTAACATTGAACCACAATATAGATTGTGTTTAGTTTGACATTAGTTATGAGATAGTGAGAGGTCTTCGTGGGTCTACGATAAAGTAGCTCACTCAGCCTTTATGTCACAGCACCACCACTCCCTTTTTGTACATATTTATATGAGCATTGTTGGTTGGAGGGAGCCTGAGATATAAGACCTTTGTTGCCATGACTGCTTAACTGTATGGTGGTGCATATGACAGTAAAGTATTTGAACTTTACCACCTCTTCTTTTATTATTCCCAGAAACAGTAAATGATAAGGCTATGTAGTTTCCAGTAAAATGTAACATATTTGTCTGGTCAGAGAGTGGTGGTGGAACAGTGGGTCAAAATATTTTATTTGTCAAATAACAACAAAATTAATGATATTTCTATCAGCCTTAGTTATACTTTGTGTTAACTATGAATATCCAGATTTTAGCATACTAACTAATGAACTTAGAAATACTGTTCACATTTTAATTGCTATACATCATCGTGTTAAGCCCAGTTTAGACCAGAGATTTGTGATACGATGAGTTGAAACAGACAACTACTTGCAATACGCCGTTTTGCAACATTCTAAAAACCTCCCGGTTCACACCAGTGCAACTAGATAAGACGGCGTATCATCTACATGCAACAACTCTCTGTACTTCTGTACTGATTTTCAGCTTCACAGGATTATTTCTTGACGGAATATAATTTGTATCTTCTTAAAATATGAATGAGGATAATTTTACTGAGATACTGGCTACAGTTGCATTTGTGGTAGTGATGAAAGGGTGAAAAAACATAAATAAAACCAGCACCAGATGGACTGTATTCATAATAAATATGCCGTGCTAATGTTAATAACCAGCACCAATTAATCAGTGAGAATGTGTGTGTGTGTGTGTGGTGGGGGCATGAGCACATACAGTGAGCAGCAGCAGTGACCCACCGCCTGACACCTGCACATCGTGAGGAAACAGCGCTCTGCATGGACAGAGCACCTGCCGCAGCAAGCCAACACACTGTCTGCGGTTGTTTTCACTTGACTAGCAGACTTCACCACAAGCTGATAGGCTGTTGAAACAGGTCATGTGCTTTACATTCTAAAACTAGCTGCCGGCGATTTGACCAGCTGAGTTGCAGGTGACACCATCAGCTGGCTTGAGTCTAGCTCAGACCGGCCGGTTTACGCTGCTGCAACTTTTCTCTGCAAGGTTCTAAAACGGTTGCGTCATGTCGCGAATCTTTGGTCTGCCCTGGGCTTTAGTCATTGTGTCACTGAGTTTGACTTTATTTGCACAGGTTAAAATAAAACAACGATCAAAACTTTGCAACTAAACAGGGAGGATTTTAAGAAGCTTTGGTACGTACTTAACACGGGCTCTCTGTGGTGGTGTGTCACAGTGTCTGCCCCACTTGTGCATATTGCTGCTCAATCTGTCCCTGTGTCTCTCCTCTCGTGCCACATTCGCTACTCCCCTGATTCTTTCATTGCCATTTTCCATCCATCCATCCATCAGATGAAAACTTTAGTTTGGATTTAGAATTACTCAGATCCCTTGTATTGTTGACCAGGTGTAGTCACTGTGCAGGTAAAAAGACTTTTCAACTTGCTATTTCTTTTTTTGTTCAACTCTATTTAAGGCAGAACTCACTTTAATTCCCAGTTCAAACTGCATACACGAGTGTTGGAAAGGCCACATTGATACTTATTCTGTCACTGCTGTATAAAAATATCAGTCTTTGATGCAGTATTGACGTGAATAACTACTTATGAAGCTTGACATAACGTTTTTGTCTTCCACCTTGCTGTAGGTCTCAGGTTTTCGCTTGTTTTACTGTATCAGCAGTGATAAAAATAAAAACACACATGTAACCCAAAAACATTATTAAATATTAATAATAAAATTAAAAGCAAAAGATTTTTCAATATGGTGTTAGGACCACTGGACTCTGCAGAACTTCAACTCTAACCTGGACATGTAAGTTCAGACGTCTTCAAACTGGCCACTGTGGCCTCCTTTGTTCATCAGACAAAGAAAAGTCATGTGAAGTGTGAAGTTATGCCCATGGATCCAGTTTTCCACTGATATTGGTCACTGTGGCATGTGTCCCTGTGATGTCACCAGTCCAACAAACCTCAGCTTCTTTGCTTAAAGCAGCTGTGCGGAACTTTTTACCATTAATAAAACTGTCCCTAGTTCGTATCTCACAGAAATACGTGAAATGACCACGACCTCTTAACACCGCATTACGTGGTGGCAGCACGTAATGGGTTGAAATTACGTGCTGCCACCACGAAAACAATGCCAATGTAAAGTCAATTAGGGTCCTCTCCTGTGGTGGACACACGGATTCCCTGATTCAATCACGTCACGTCAACCTCGTTTTCCTCAATGATATCTTTAACATTCCTGTATACACACAAAAACGCGGAAGTGTTCTTGATATTAAAACGGCAAATATATTCCTCTGTTATAATTTCCCACCAATAATAATAATAATGATAATAACGTGATAGTTCGGCTGTTCTAGATATTTGTTATAGCCTATTCAAATATTCAATCACAAAAACGCCATTTCTAGAGAACTTGCTAAAATATCTGAAATGAACCATCATGCCTACTTTTTCTTAACATATTTCATCTACAGTACAGGCCAAAAGTTTGGACACACCTTCTCATTCAATGCGTTTTCTTTATTTTCATGACTATTTACATTGTAGATTCTCACTGAAGGCATCAAAACTATGAATGAACACATGTGGAGTTATGTACTTAACAAAAAAGGTGAAATAACTGAAAACATGTTTTATATTCTAGTTTCTTCAAAATAGCCACCCTTTGCTCTGATTACTGCTTTGCACACTCTTGGCATTCTCTCCATGAGCTTCAAGAGCTAGTCACCTGAAATGGTTTTCCAACAGTCTTGAAGGAGTTCCCAGAGGTGTTTAGCACTTGTTGGCCCCTTTGCCTTCACTCTGCGGTCCAGCTCACCCCAAACCATCTCGATTGGGTTCAGGTCCGGTGACTGTGGAGGCCAGGTCATCTGCCGCAGCACTCCATCACTCTCCTTCTTGGTCAAATAGCCCTTACACAGCCTGGAGGTGTGTTTGGGGTCATTGTCCTGTTAAAAAATAAATGATCGTCCAACTAAAGGCAAACCGGATGGGATGGCATGTCGCTGCAGGATGCTGTGGTAGCCATGCTGGTTCAGTGTGCCTTCAATTTTGAATAAATCCCCAACAGTGTCACCAGCAAAACAGCCCCACACCATCACACCTCCTCCTCCATGCTTCACAGTGGGAACCAGGCATGTGGAATCCATCCGTTCACCTTTTCTGCGTCTCACAAAGACACGGCGCTTGGAACCAAAGATCTCAAATTTGGACTCATCAGACCAAAGCACAGATTTCCACTGGTCTAATGTCCATTCCTTGTGTTTCTTGGCCCAAACAAATCTCTTCTGCTTGTTGCCTCTCCTTAGCAGTGGTTTCCTAGCAGCTATTTGACCATGAAGGCCTGATTGGCGCAGTCTCCTCTTAACAGTTGTTCTAGAGATGGGTCTGCTGCTAGAACTCTGTGTGGCATTCATCTGGTCTCTGATCTGAGCTGCTGTTAACTTGCCATTTCTGAGGCTGGTGACTCGGATGAACTTATCCTCAGAAGCAGAGGTGACTCTTGGTCTTCCTTTCCTGGGTCGGTCCTCATGTGTGCCAGTTTCGTTGTAGCGCTTGATGGTTTTTGCGACTCCACTTGGGGACACATTTAAAGTTTTTGCAATTTTCCGGACTGACTGACCTTCATTTCTTAAAGTAATGATGGCCACTCGTTTTTCTTTAGTTAGCTGATTGGTTCTTGCCATAATATGAATTTTAACAGTTGTCCAATAGGGCTGTCGGCTGTGTATTAACCTGACTTCTGCACAACACAACTGATGGTCCCAACCCCATTGATAAAGCAAGAAATTCCACTAATTAACCCTGATAAGGCACACCTGTGAAGTGGAAACCATTTCAGGTGACTACCTCTTGAAGCTCATGGAGAGAATGCCAAGAGTGTGCAAAGCAGTAATCAGAGCAAAGGGTGGCTATTTTGAAGAAACTAGAATATAAAACATGTTTTCAGTTATTTCACCTTTTTTTGTTAAGTACATAACTCCACATGTGTTCATTCATAGTTTTGATGCCTTCAGTGAGAATCTACAATGTAAATAGTCATGAAAATAAAGAAACGCATTGAATGAGAAGGTGTGTCCAAACTTTTGGCCTGTACTGTACGTGCAGTGTCATTACTAGTTCAGCTTTACTAGACATTTGATATATTCAGTAGATGTATCTTTTTACGACCCTGTTTTACAACAAGCCGCAAAAAACCTACCTTCCCAAAAACGCCGTTTTTAGAGTACTATCTAAAATAACTACAATTAGCCAACATCCTTGCTTTTTTTCTTAACGTAGTTCATCTAGATGCAGTGTAATAACTACTTCGGCTTTACTATATATTAGATTTATTCAGTAGATCTATCTTTTTACAACCCTATTTAGAGCCCTACTTTGCAAATCAGAAGAACTACAACTATGTTGCTGATATGTATCAAACTGCTTGGCGCGGTCCCAGGGAATTGTAGTTTTTTAAAAATCTAAGTGTTTTTCCCAGATTTGGAAGTTGTAAATACTGAATTGAGAGTACACTGTGGACTTTAAGGGGATGGTAAACACATTTGTGAAATCAGATTTTAAATATCTAATTTCTAAATGGGTGAAAATTAATTTTATCCATATTTTATCCATATCTGACAACACCCTCAGTTGTTGACTACACTCACGTGATAGCTGAGGTCAAGAGCTCTCTATAACAGTTGGTCCCATGTCTGTACCCCCTTTAGTTGCTGAGTTATAAGCCCTCAAACATGCACTGAGGTCAAGGTTCAAAGGTCAATGGCTCAAAGCAGGAGCCATGTAGAATCATCATACTGACATATGTTACTCTCCAGGTTGAGACCTTTCCATTGATGTATTTGGTTTAGCTCTACGACAAAGTTTAGATTTTTTCATTTTTTGGACACAAGCCATGCCAGGTGTAGTTTCAGAGAGCACTTTGAAGGCCCAGTGTATAAAATGAGTTTTGTTTGTTTCTTTGCTTGTTTTTTTCTTTTTTACTGTAGAGAGTTACTAACATGAGTCATCCTCAGATAATACAATACTACTAAAAAGTAAAACCAATAATAACAATAATGAAATAAGCAAAAATAGTATTAAAATCATATTGAAATTTTAAAATCTATTTACAGAGTGGAATGGTAGCCTAATAGATAACTTAGATAATATTTATTATTGTTTAGATACTATTTAGCCTATTATTGTATTTACTTTTAGCATGTTCTACTTTTGAGTAATTTCCGAGAAGTTATGATAAAAAAATAAAAAATTACAGACTATAGGAGACAACCTCTTCAATGTCTCACGTCAATTAAGTAACACTATTTATAATGCCTTCTTTCTTTTTTTGCTGCTGTCTCCAGTTGAGAGTGGTGATTTGCTAAATACATTCTACAATAATAATTAGATTAACATTTGGTCTATAATATTGTTGGCTATATTACGCATTTTAATAAAAAAAACAGAAAATAAAAGAAATAAACATCGAAATAATTACTTTTTTTATTGATACTCCTCTCTGACACACACACACACACACACACACACATTGAACACGTGATTGAATGAATGAATGAATGAATGAATGAACATTGGAAGTGGTTCAGCCACAGTCCCGCCGGCTGGCGTGGTCACATTGAGATTACATTTGTTTTTTATTACTAACAAAATGTTTTATATTGACCGTATGAATGGTTTCGTTTTCAAATAAATATTTGGAAATGAAAATATGCTTTGGTGTACTTTTACAGAGTTTTGCAATATGTATATAGCCTACCTGTATCAAAATGTATAATTTTCAGCAGCGGTTTGTGTGACAGCTGCCACGGTCGGAGGTATAACCAGTGGGGCAGCCCCTGGTTCTGTGGGTCTGGCTTGGGGTCCGCTCTCCCCTGGTGGAGTGGAGGGTGGCCGGGTTGCCAGGGGCAGACGGCTCCATGTGATGGTGTTTCCTCTCTGGTTCTTCCGTGCTCAGCCTTATTTTTATCTTCTTATTTATTTATTTATTAGTGGCATTTGGATTCAGTTACGGCAGACGGATGGCAATCTGAAATGGAATGAAGCCCACAGACAGCGGAGAGCAGCTACAAAACAGTAGTGGAACGCGCCCCATCCGCCCACAGCACAATGCTCTTAAAGCCCCATGCTATCAAAAGCTGGCAAAATACATTTATTTTATTTTATGGCCTTGACATTAACCTGTCATATTGTTGAGTTATCAAGGACACTTCCGCGTTTTTGTGTGTATACAGAGGAAAACGAGGTTGACGTGACGTGATTGAATCAGGGAATCCGTGTGTCCACCACGGGAGAGTATCCTAATTGACTTTACATTGGCATTGTTTTCGTGGTGGCAGCACATAATTTCAACCCATTACGTGCTGCCACCACGTAATGCGGTGTTAATAGGTCGTGGTCATTTCACGTATTTCTGTGAGATCGGGTTGTTCGTATCGTGACTGAAACTTTTTTTCATGTTCCTAAGATGAACTGGAAAAAACGCCCCAGGCCTGCAGGAGCTGATGGACAGCTTTCAGTCGAGTGAGTAATATCGTCTGTGTCGTCTCTTTGTGAGTGACCTAGCGTACTTGTCCCAGAGCCAGCTGCAGCTGTTGCTCACCGGTGTATCCCTCCGCGCAAGATGTACTGACCCCCTACAAGCGCCAAGATATCCATCATGTTGTCTCAATATGAAAATGATAGAGAAAGGGCATAACTCCCAAACCGTCGGAGTATTCTTTTCACATAATAATGCGGACTCAGCAGATGACTTGTTAACTGTTTATTCCTCCTTACACCGAACATACACGGCTGCTTCTCATTGTTTCCAGTAGCACAACAACGGTTACTACATTACCCAGAATAACTTGAGGCTCACACTACTACGGTAGCCTTAGTAACTCAAAATACACCACAGATTAGATCAGAACAGAAACACGACAGGAGAATTTACTGAGTAATTTTGCTGTTTCCACTAATTACTTGGAGTGACCTGACGTTAGTTAATCCTCTCACTCTCCAAAACAAATGCATGCGGTAATTGCCGGCTGCAGTCGGAATTTTACGACATCAGGCTGTGGGTGTCGTACCGCTTTGACCAAAGGGGCGCTATAATCAACGAAAACGAAAAGTTCCGCACAGCTGCTTTAATCTTTCTTTTTCTTTTTGTCTGATGGGTTTCTGAGGGTAATTTAACAGAATTGTTATCTAGCTGGAATATTCAGTACTCACCTCCAGTGCTTGTTGGCAAATTGACACTAGATAACAGTTTTATCTATGGCATGCTATCAACTCATATGAGAACAAGATGCTGTTTTTTTTATCAGAGTGATATTCACAGTTTGTAACAGCCAAGAATGGTGAAAGGTTTCAAATACAGGACGCCAGAATTGAGACATGTACAGAAATCAATTTATTATGAGTAAAAATCAAAGGTGGAAGATTTTACAATAGGACCCATTTACAGCTTTTATTACATGGATGACAGTTCCCCACAGATCTGACTGAGGAACTGTCATCCATGTAATAAAAGCTGTAAATGGATGACAGTTCCCCACAGATCTGACTGAGGACATTAAGTGGGCTAAGAGTAACACTGACACTCTGTCATATATACATTTTGACACCACCACATTTAGACTGAATGATTGTATCCTCCATTAAAGTAAATATGTGGCATCAGATAATTCACAGAAACAAAAGCATTCTAAATTTGAGATAACATAGATTTTAAAAAGTTAATATTTGGCACCGGATACTTAAAGTAGTTCTATATCACAATTTCTACATTCAGAACATTAATATAGAACTAAACAACTGTTTGCTCAGTAAAGATATAGTGGAGTCGTGGCCTCCTGAGCAGATAATATAGTAACACTACCTCTGTGTGTTTTATAATCCAAGCTTCTCTGTTCTTTGTTGTGGTAACTAGTCCGGCTGCCCGTGCATGTCAATGCATGTGATTCCCTGTGTGTATCCCACTGGCTAGCTAATCGCTGGCATTATGCACTGCGTGTATATGGAGGTTACCACGAGTAACTCCATCTCAACCCATGGTGGTGGCACAGCATTGTTGCAGAAGCATAACACCCACCCTCTGAAACGTTAGCTCTGCCAACACTGTTACCTTGTTGGCACTGTTTGCACTGTTAGCTGCTAGCAGCTGGCTCAGCCACCTAAATATTGAGAGCCATATGCAGACAATCCTGGCCCAAACTCTGAATCATAAATATGCTCTGCATAACATATAGAGCTATTTAAATCTAAATAAAAACATACATTACAAATGTTAAATTAATCAATAAAATAAGCCAGTAAAGCAAGACAAAAACTGTCTCACGTATAACCCACATCTTGACATCTTTTAATACAGTGAAAAAGTAAATATTTAGTATCAGATGCTTTACAGAAATGAAAGCAAATTGATTCTAACTTTTTCTTTTAAACAACTGCATATCATACCTAATCAGATTTTTTTTAAAAAGACAATACCACATAAAGTTGTAAATATTTGACATCAGATACTTCACGGAAACAAAATGATCAATAAAAGATTACATACGCCATTTGTACCTCTTGGCATTTACATTCTAATGATATTCATCTGTCACACAAAATCATGAATTCAAACTCAAATTTAATCAAACTGGAAACGTTAGTATGTGTCCTAAAGTATCAAACAGTATTTAAAAGTATTCTCATAAACATAAACATAGAACTATTATATTTGTAAGCTGCAGCTGCAAATAGCTTTGTATCTTATAGACAACATGTTAATATTTGTGCTCTAAGTCATATTAAACAAGTAAAATGTAAATATCCATGTAATGATAGTGAATGCATGTTAGTAGGATGTGCACCTCTATAACCACAAAGCTTGTAGTCTCTCACCTGATATAAAAGCGTTCTCTGAGGCTTGCTTCTGCCTGCTTACGTGTGATACATTTCCAAGAAGCAGGTATGCTAGCAGGGTTTGCATTATATGCTACAGCAAACGTATCATTGAACCTTGCCAGTACATATTTCCAGTAGTCTGATGCCTGAAGGCTTACGTCTGGAACAATTTTCCAGTCAGGAAAAATATCTTTGTAACGTTTGAAAGGGTACCAAATTCCATTTGTGGCACTGCAGCAAAAATGACTGTCACTGATCACAGAGTGAGAGCATATGTCAGTACCACATGTCCCACGCCACCTGACTTCACCCAGAGCCTGTGGCCGATGTAGTGACGTCCAGTGCTCAGTGTGGTCTTTTCCTCCTGCCTCACAAGGTGCTTTGCAGAATGGACACTGTTTAACACATCCAATCAGTCTGGTGAAAAGCTCGTTCTGAGGATTCACATGAAGTTGTTTTAGTTTTGTTTGGATGTTTGTTTCTTTAAACTTCTCTGTAAGAGCCTCTGCCATGTCCTTCAGACAGTCGGTGAGCCAGTGAGCAAACTGTTCCGGGTTGGTATTGTTCAGGATCATGAAAGCACCAAGAGCATCCTGGGAAATGACCAGTTTATCACCAAGTTCCTGACAGACATCTTCAACAAATTTTCTTAAGTTGCCACTCTTTTTGGTTTTAGCTTTGTTGATAGCATTAGTTATGTTCCTCATGCTAAACTGGAGATTTCGATACTCAAACTCAAACATGATAGACCCTTTTAAGAAGCGTTCTACTATTTGGTCGAGGATCCATTTCTTTACATAATACTCATATGAGTCAATGTAGCTCAGATAGCTTTCAAAGTCATCCTTTGTGAGCAAATCCAGTAAAAGTGAATACTGGAGGTATATTCGTGTGCTGAACTGCTGGCTTGTCATCATTTCACCAATGATATCAGGACCCAAGGAACGCTTGACAAAGTCTTCAACTGCAGGCTTCAGGCAGCAGTTTGTGAATTCTTCTGCCTTCTTCTGGCACTGGTCTCGTTCATGGAACAAGTCTTTAAAATCAGTGCAAAACCTTTCTTTGTTTCGATTCAGACATCTGTAGGGATCATTCTCATGTATGAAATCTTCGTGCATGATCTGAAACTGTCTGGCTGCATCTCCACAGATGTGCTGTTTCAGAGAAATTTCAAACTCAATCTCTGTCTTCACTTCCTTATTGTTTTGCAGCTTCTCGTCAATCATGTGGAGGATCTCCTGAATGTAAGTGTCATGGTAATTGCTTTTTCTTTCCACTTTTCCAGTGACATACTGTTTGCAATCTGCTATGATACTGTCAGCCATTTGCTGTACAGCCTTTATGTGATCTTCAGTGTTGAAGAACTTGGTGATTCTGTGTTTCAACTGCTTGAAGAATCCTTCTGCAGTATATCTGAAAGGAACAAGTCCACATTCTGACAGGGTTTTTTTACTGAGCAATTGACAGACATGACTTCCCTTACGTCTTAGATTTTCTCTCAGGTAGTGGTACACACTTGCAAAGACATCTGCAGGCTTTTGCTTAGAGAAGGAGAGTTCCTTCACCATTCTGTTCCACATCTTATCAAATTCTTTGTCCAACTCTTTGCCTGTCATCTCTACATTTTTTCCCCGACATTGTTCAATCAATGCACACACTCTCTCCTCTAATTCTTTTGCGTGGTTCTCCTCGATTTTATCAAGTTCTGCCATTCCCTGTCTGATGTCAGCTGTTGCTGTGAGTTGATTAAACACAGAGCTCTCCATTTCTCGTCGAAGGGTCTTTGCACTGTTTGCAAAGTCTTCTCTGTATCCTTCAACAAGATAGACGTGACCCTCTGTTTGCTTGAAGTACTGTGACAAATTGTCAAGAAGCTTTGTCTCCCATTTCATCAGCACTGTGCACGCTTCACTTTTCAAACAAGTGAGAAATTCTCTCATGTCAGCTATCTCAGATTCCACAGCAAATTTGCCAAAATTGGAAATTCTTGTCTCAGCATTTGTAACCCATGTGTACATTTCTTTTTTGAATTCCCATTCCCATTTGTTGAATTCTGTGCACAGCCTCACGTATGCATCAGCCACCAGACTGTTTCTGAAGCTGAAGATGAAGTTTTCATGCTTTACTGCATTCCACAGGTTTTTCATCCACTCTGTAAACTCCAAGATATTATTAGCAGATGACTCACAACGTCCCAAAATCTTGATTACATTTTTCTTGAGCTCATATACAGCTTCGCTGTACCCTGCATTGACTGGTGCCATTGGTGGGTTTCCATTCCAGAGTCCAGGAATGTACCAGTTCCCAGTGTCTGGACTGTACTCCATCACATCAGTGAAGCTCATGTTCTCCTCTTTCTTTTCCATTTTGGCTGCTGCCTGGGTCATCTCATTTAACTGCTGCAAGAGCAGTTTCCTGTCTCGTAAGTTCTTCTCATGAGCTGAAACATCCGACACATTCTGGTGGACAAACTGACATTTGGGCTTTTTACCCACCTCTGTCATCCTGAGAAAAGCATGCACAACTATTTGTAGGATGTCTTTCATTTCAGTTGAATTCTCCATTCCGATATTGATGATGGTGATATCACTCAGCCCCACAACAAGTGTTGCAAGCTCATTGTCGTGCTCATGGCTATTATCCAGTTGTGCGAGCTCTGGTGACTTTAAGCCCTCAGTGTCAATGATCACCATGAAGTCACAGTTGAGGACTTTTTGAACATCTTCATTGATTCTGATGAGCAACATAAAGGCACCTCGAGTGCATCGCCCACTGCTGACTGCAAACTGCACTCCAAACATGGTGTTGAGGAGAGTAGACTTTCCTGTGCTCTGAACTCCAAGAACTGTGACCACCAGTATCTTGTTCTTAGGAGACACCAAGCCATTGAGCTGAGAGAGGACGTCACTCACCCATCTGAGAGGTATGTTGGAGGCATCTCCATCTACAAGCTCAAGGGGAAATCCATCAAGTAACAATTCTGCACATAGTTTGGGCAGATGTTGAAACTGTTTTCGTGATGGGTGTGTTTCTGGAAGAGACAGTGAAGCCTCATAGATCTGACCCATTTCACGGAAGAAGTGTTCAGTCCCCAGTGAGCTGTTGGAGAGTTGTCTGTCAATTTCTTTGATCTCCTCTTTGTTCTCAGAATTTTTGCATTTCTTTTTGTACTGATCTCGGAGGCCAGACAGTTTTTCTCGAGACAGGTTATCAAGGTTCATTCGCATCCATTTCAGGAAATAGCACCTCTCTATCCCTGGTCTTGTTATTGCGTTGATAAAACACGTCATTGCATTTGACATGTCACAAGTGTTCTGTTTTTTCCTAAGTTTTGTTTTCTGTACCTCAAGGTCACTTTTGTACTTTTCTACGTTCTCAGACCCAATATTTCGGAGCCGAAATTGTTCCTTCTCCAAGCGAGTCAGTTCCTTCCATATTTGGCCTTGCAGGGGTAGCTGAGT
This sequence comes from Epinephelus lanceolatus, assembly GCF_041903045.1. Lineage (NCBI taxonomy): Eukaryota > Metazoa > Chordata > Actinopteri > Perciformes > Serranidae > Epinephelus > Epinephelus lanceolatus. The sequence goes on along the minus strand of NW_027556813.1, from coordinate 52,337 downwards.
GTCTTTGCATTTAAGGATGTCTTGAATTTCTGCAGTTATGGCATCTGCATTTTTCTTGGCACTCTGGCACTCTGAAGAGTCTTCATCAACCAAGATTCCCAGTTCATGGGCAATGTCAGCCATCTGCTCAATTTGCATCTTCATCTTTGAGTTCTCAACTACTTTGCTGACTGTTTTCCTCAGATTTTTAACAAAGTCTGCATCATTCATCTGCTTAGTCTTTAAAAGGATGTTGCTGTTGTTCAAGCCCAACTTGGTTGCCACCTTCTTTACAGCATCAACACTGAAGTGCTTACTTTGATGGTTACCTACCAAAAAGATCTGTGCCTTGTGGCGTTGGTTGGTGAGCAGCTCACACTCAGAGTCCAAATTGTCAAAGAACACAAAAACTGCTGCTGATGTCTGACACAAAAAAGAAAATTGTGTTTCAAACGAGGCAATGTCTCCACGAAGGTTAGCTACAGCTACTGGCTCACTGAAAATATCCATGTTTTTGTTCCCACAAGGAAGGTACCAAGTCATTTCAACCAGTCCATTGGATATTCTCCTTGGACTGTCACCACACTCCATGTTATTGTCACCACACTCCATGTTACAGTGAACAAATGTATCATGGTACTGCTGAGAATTGCTCAGAAGCTTATTGAGGATCTCTGACTTGGACAGGGAGCACTCACCCAGTCTCACAAAAGATATCATTGGAAGTTCAGAGAGAACAATTCTTTGTTCAATGAAGCCTTTGGACTCTGAAAGTGACTGAGGTCTGTACTTTTTAACGATTTCTCTCATGGCCCAAAGCATGAGTGTGCACTGCTTTGTGTCACAATTGGGAAGCAACAGAGGCACAGAAAACTGACACATAGACATTTTGAGTGCCATTTCCTGTTGTACAAAAGCATCAGAACACAGAAAGAGAGCAGTGATTATGTCAAGGGGGTTTAACATGTCACCTGAATTTGTGCTGCTGACCAGATTATCAAGATCTAACTCTGTATTCATGGACTGATCACTACAGTTTGACTCACATGCAGATGTACATTTCATATTCCTAGCTGTCACATTAACCATCATTAGTTTCTTCAGAAAAACACATCGAAGATCTGAATTACACTTGGCAGGTTCATCAGTAATGGTCCTCTCGTCAATCTGAAGTACTGTGCTCAGGGATAGCTTCTTTTTGTCCTGGTACTCCAGTCCCAAATCCTCCAAAAAACTCTGTAGTTGTGTCTCTATAGACATAAAAAACAATTAATATTAAGCTCATGATGGTTTTTTTTTTTTCAATATTTTATTTCATTTTGCCCTTACATAGTTTACACCTCGCTAATACTGAAGCAGTCTAATAAAACAGCTGTTCTTTTGAGTAGTGTTGACTCAACATTCTGGTCCTTTTGAGGGCTTTATTTTGTGGTGCTGTTGAATTGCATAGTCTCATACTGACAGGTGCTTCTGATACTTTGTCCACACCATTTATATCTATGAGGTCAGACTATTACAAAGAAACTATAATGCAGTACAGGTAAACACCATAAATACTGTACATCCTCCAATATGCCCATGAAGTTGAATTGACATCTTTTAAAAACACTTTTAAGAAATACTAAACATTATAATCTCAATGTTGTATTATTAGACTGCAATAGTTTTAGCTAGTTGCACCTAATAAACTGGCAACTGAGACTTGAGTAAATGGATTTGCAATGTAGAAATAATTTAGATTTATAAACACTATCAAAATCTAATGGGCAGACTGCCGCTGGATTGTCAGTAAAGGACTGGAAATACGTGGAAAAGGTCATCCTGTGCTTCAAAATGTTGCAGATTCATGAAAATGCTGACTTGTTAACCATATCAAAAGATTATGAATATAAAACATAAAGGTATAGTCGGTTTTAAGATGTCATAAGGTATTAGTGTACTTGCACTATTGCTGGCCAAAAAAATTCACTAATTCTTTTGTACCGATTCTTTTGCAAGTTTGATTCATACCAGATCTACACTGTTACATACAGCCTCACACTTGAAAGGTGACATTATGCAAAATGCACTTTTTCATGGCTTTTCAACATTGGTATGTGTCCCTGGTGTGTTGAGAGATGGAGCATGACCTATTAGATTATGTCCCTGCACACTGACCCTGAAAGGTGTCAGTGATTCATGAGGATTGACCACTGTCTGGTCACATGGGTGTGAGGAAAACCCTGGATTAAATAAGTAGACTAGACCTGTGGCTGAGTATTAGAAGAGACATAGTGGGGAAGCAGGGAAGGTCACCTTTGCATTAGTTGCATGTTGAGCAGGAGCCATTTGCTTACACTATGATAGATTGTGCACGCCAATTTCCTCCTCCATTTTTATTTAATAGCTTAGTTAAGTTATAGGTCAATAGGGCATGTGATGCAATAGGTCAAACTGATTAACATTTTATTTTAAGAGCACCATCTGCTGGACCACAAGGCAAACTACTTTAAACTCTGTTGCAGTTACAGACTGTACATTTTGATTACATTTCAGTCATATACAGTTTGAATGTATTTTTTCCCCGAAAGTCTAGATTAAGTTTGGATTATGAAAATAAAAAGGGACAGCCCCAGAGTCTACTTCTAGTGCTTGGAGTTCAGCCCTTGTTCTGGCAGCTCAGGAAGAGAGAAAGGAAAGATTTTGTTTTGACTGATACTGATGCTGTTCCTATTCCTCATCTTGAGGATCACATAGATCAAGTTCTTTCCAAGTACTGCTTGCCACAGCCTTGTCACAAGTAGGAATTCATATGAATTTTTACAAGTTACCAGGTAGACTGAGGCCATGTCCTCCTAGGTTTTTTTGGGAAAAGCCAGCATTAGCTTTTGTCAATGCCCAACATCCACTGGTTATTAAAACGCAGAGTGTTTTATTACTTTCATTTATATCTCTTTTATTTGAATAGTCTTTTGGAAACTTCTGCAGAGTTGTGGTAGAAATGTGTATAATGCTCAAAAGTCTGTGGTTTTATTAGAAAATCAATTCTTCTTTTTTATTGACATTATGATTTCTGTTACTTACTTGTGGTAGCAGCTGTTACAGCTGGCTTGCTTCGTCTTCCATTCCTAAGTTGTGCAGAAACCTGCAGGGAGTAACACACCCCTGGCTTCAGGTTGCTGAAAGTCTGGTTGTTTGCGTCTGTTGTCAACACTTGTTCAGTTTCTCCCTCGCTGCAACAGGTCACAGTGTAGCTCTCCACTTCACCAGCAGGTGGGTCCCAACTCAGAGACACTGACTCACTGCTTATCTGGTCAACTGTAATGTTTGCAGGAGGGCTGGGCTCTGTGGGAACATCACAGTAGTTTCACTTATACTTTGGAATTCAAGTTCAGTCAGTGCTTTTCTGTATTTTAAAGTGGTGTTTAACTGCCAGGTTAAAGAGGTGTGGTAAAAGATAAAGCCACATATAATCAGGTCATGCACTTGTGGAAATACAAATTATTACCACATCTTCAGTCTACTGACCTTTATAACCAAATAAGAGCATACCTCAGTGTAAGAAATACATTTATATAGGTTATGAGACCAAAGACCATTCAGACAATACTTTCTATCTTTTTTGTTTGTTTGTTTTTTACTGATTTGTTTTACAGATTTACCTGTGAAGACAGATAGCGAGGTTGCTTTGCTTTGATTTCCATTATCAGCAATCCTTATGATGCTGAAAGTATACTCAGTCCCAGGATTCAGTCCCTCAACCGTCACAGTGCTGGAGTCCTCTCTGATCAAACTGCCTGTCTGTGTGTCACAGGAGTAATCTATTTGCAGTTTATACCTAACAGAGGTCTCAGTGAGTGAAAAGCCAAGAGAAACAGTCTCCTGGTCAGCACTGAGAACTGTTACATCTCCTGGTGGAGGAACGTCTGTCACAAGAGAAGAGAGGTACATCTCAGTATCTCAACATTACAACATGTAAGCCTATTTCGTTATAAATCAGATCAGTTTTTGACGGTCACACATACAGTCAGACTGTGATGTTGGTAAAGTAATCTTTCCGTCCTCATAGTATGACTCGGGGTAATCTGGGGCATCGTAGAACTCCTTCATTATTTAAAAAAAAAAAACAGTTTAAAAGTGAAATGAATCAATTTATAATCCCATTCAATAGCTTCAAGGAGAAATATTTGGCTTGTAATTTTATTGTTATTTAAGTTTAAGGTTGTAAAAACGAGCTGTTTACCTCTTCATCAGAGTTATCCATTGTAGGTACACTCTCAGCCATCCCACACTTGCTCCAGATTATTCAAACTGCTTCTTACTGAAAGTTATAGAAATGAACCCTGTTATCAACATCTTCTCCAACAGTTATCCATATTAGACATGAATCACACAGCTAAGTGTACTCTGCAAACTGTCAGACTACAATATAGAATAAAACAACTACTGTAATGGGCACACTAATGGAGCTGTTAAAAATAGATAAAACACACTGAGTCACGCTTCTGTTTTATGGAAAGCCTGATATTTTTGCCGGACTTCAAATGAGGGAAACAATCCTTGACAAAGAGATTGTTGCTTACCTTTGTTGGAGTCATCTGTCCATGGTAAAAGTACTGTTCTGTTCTTTTATCCATGAATTTGTAGTAATTGTTTGTGCAGTATTCTGTTATAGGTTAAGTAGCTTTTGTCCTGAGGACAGAGCTCTGAACACGCCCTGACAATGCACTAGCCTACTGCCTACTTTTATTCTGCCGTGTGAAGTTACTTTCACTTTTGATTCCCAGAAACAGTTAACGGTTATGTGGTTTCCAGTAAAACAAAACTTATTTGTCTTGTCAGGAGGTGGTGAGGGGACGGTGGATTGAAAGGGCTGATTTGTGTAAAACTTTGATTTGTTGTGAACTAGTGGTACAAAGTATTAGAAATGGCTATCAGAAATAATTACTTATTATTGAAAATAATTATTAATTATATAGATGCCAAATAAAGCCAAATAATCAACTCAGTCTCATAAAATATGCTAAAATATCAATTTGGCACTCTGATTAATAATTAAAATAATAAATAAAGCTGCAAACAACAATGTACTTCAGCTAGAGGTGGTGAAGCCACTAACACTGATGATACCCCATTAGCCTCACCAGTGCTGGGCATTAGCGTTACTACAAGTAGCGAAGTTGCTAACTTAACCGCGTTTCTCAGTAGCGTGGTGGTAACGTCACAACTTTCTATCATTTCAATTCGCCATGATACTGAGGATAGGTAATGTGACTGACGCCAGCGCCACACCAAGGCAGGTAGACGACGAGGGAAGCACTTCCGCATGACATCACATACTGAACCTTCAGTTGATTCTGCTTGCTGCTTCGCTATTGGCTTTTCTTAGCAAGACCCGCCCTACTCTGCCTCTGATTGGCTACATTGCACCACTTAACGTGTCTCTGACTTGTTGCCCACAGACTGTATTCAGTGGATTTGCGGTGGACACTGGAGAAATACACACACAAGGGCTGAGAAAAGAGACAGAGACAGAGACAGAGAGCAGTGTTAAGTAGGAAGAGAGGGGGCAGACATTTGCAGGACATGTTCATGTTCTAATGTCCCCCCAAAAAACTTTTTAATATAGGTCTGTTTTTTTTATTGCTTATATGACTGTCTTTTATTTATTATGGTTTTATTGACTGAAAAATATATTTTGGAATCCTGTTTTTGAATTACTGACAGAGCCAGATAGCTGACTGAAAGAGGCCAAGACAGAGAAATGCATTAAGTAGGAAGAGGAGAGAGAAAGGGAGAGAGCAATAGGCCGACTGATGATGTCATGTTATTGGAGGACACGTTCAAATAAAAGAAAGAAAAGAAGACAATTTTAATTTAACTTTATTATTTTATAGTAAGTTAGTGGTGTGTAAAAAAAAAAATCTTCATGAATAGAGCCTGTACGCTACAGTCCATACATTGACAGATGACAAAAAACATTGTGATACTGGAGAAAACAAAAACAGATACAGGGGATTACACCCACCTCTCTGGCCAGACAGGAGAGACTGGGAGTGGAGTCTGGGCATAAACACGTCTTACACATTCAAACATTGGAGGCCTTCACAGTCAGGTAATAAAACTATTGTGACAGATTTTAAAAACTAGTGATTAAGACATAAATGACCTAGTTACACTTCCTCAGGTCAGACCAATAAACTAAACTCTGAATGTGTTTTGTTGAAGCATAATCTAAATCCAAAAATGTTAGATTTTGGTTTGAACCTGCTTTAGAATGATGGACAGATACACACCTACACACCAACTATTAATAAAGGTTTAAATATGGTTTTGCGTATTATATAATATTCCTAACATTGAACCACAATATAGATTGTGTTTAGTTTGACATTAGTTATGAGATAGTGAGAGGTCTTCGTGGGTCTACGATAAAGTAGCTCACTCAGCCTTTATGTCACAGCACCACCACTCCCTTTTTGTACATATTTATATGAGCATTGTTGGTTGGAGGGAGCCTGAGATATAAGACCTTTGTTGCCATGACTGCTTAACTGTATGGTGGTGCATATGACAGTAAAGTATTTGAACTTTACCACCTCTTCTTTTATTATTCCCAGAAACAGTAAATGATAAGGCTATGTAGTTTCCAGTAAAATGTAACATATTTGTCTGGTCAGAGAGTGGTGGTGGAACAGTGGGTCAAAATATTTTATTTGTCAAATAACAACAAAATTAATGATATTTCTATCAGCCTTAGTTATACTTTGTGTTAACTATGAATATCCAGATTTTAGCATACTAACTAATGAACTTAGAAATACTGTTCACATTTTAATTGCTATACATCATCGTGTTAAGCCCAGTTTAGACCAGAGATTTGTGATACGATGAGTTGAAACAGACAACTACTTGCAATACGCCGTTTTGCAACATTCTAAAAACCTCCCGGTTCACACCAGTGCAACTAGATAAGACGGCGTATCATCTACATGCAACAACTCTCTGTACTTCTGTACTGATTTTCAGCTTCACAGGATTATTTCTTGACGGAATATAATTTGTATCTTCTTAAAATATGAATGAGGATAATTTTACTGAGATACTGGCTACAGTTGCATTTGTGGTAGTGATGAAAGGGTGAAAAAACATAAATAAAACCAGCACCAGATGGACTGTATTCATAATAAATATGCCGTGCTAATGTTAATAACCAGCACCAATTAATCAGTGAGAATGTGTGTGTGTGTGTGTGGTGGGGGCATGAGCACATACAGTGAGCAGCAGCAGTGACCCACCGCCTGACACCTGCACATCGTGAGGAAACAGCGCTCTGCATGGACAGAGCACCTGCCGCAGCAAGCCAACACACTGTCTGCGGTTGTTTTCACTTGACTAGCAGACTTCACCACAAGCTGATAGGCTGTTGAAACAGGTCATGTGCTTTACATTCTAAAACTAGCTGCCGGCGATTTGACCAGCTGAGTTGCAGGTGACACCATCAGCTGGCTTGAGTCTAGCTCAGACCGGCCGGTTTACGCTGCTGCAACTTTTCTCTGCAAGGTTCTAAAACGGTTGCGTCATGTCGCGAATCTTTGGTCTGCCCTGGGCTTTAGTCATTGTGTCACTGAGTTTGACTTTATTTGCACAGGTTAAAATAAAACAACGATCAAAACTTTGCAACTAAACAGGGAGGATTTTAAGAAGCTTTGGTACGTACTTAACACGGGCTCTCTGTGGTGGTGTGTCACAGTGTCTGCCCCACTTGTGCATATTGCTGCTCAATCTGTCCCTGTGTCTCTCCTCTCGTGCCACATTCGCTACTCCCCTGATTCTTTCATTGCCATTTTCCATCCATCCATCCATCAGATGAAAACTTTAGTTTGGATTTAGAATTACTCAGATCCCTTGTATTGTTGACCAGGTGTAGTCACTGTGCAGGTAAAAAGACTTTTCAACTTGCTATTTCTTTTTTTGTTCAACTCTATTTAAGGCAGAACTCACTTTAATTCCCAGTTCAAACTGCATACACGAGTGTTGGAAAGGCCACATTGATACTTATTCTGTCACTGCTGTATAAAAATATCAGTCTTTGATGCAGTATTGACGTGAATAACTACTTATGAAGCTTGACATAACGTTTTTGTCTTCCACCTTGCTGTAGGTCTCAGGTTTTCGCTTGTTTTACTGTATCAGCAGTGATAAAAATAAAAACACACATGTAACCCAAAAACATTATTAAATATTAATAATAAAATTAAAAGCAAAAGATTTTTCAATATGGTGTTAGGACCACTGGACTCTGCAGAACTTCAACTCTAACCTGGACATGTAAGTTCAGACGTCTTCAAACTGGCCACTGTGGCCTCCTTTGTTCATCAGACAAAGAAAAGTCATGTGAAGTGTGAAGTTATGCCCATGGATCCAGTTTTCCACTGATATTGGTCACTGTGGCATGTGTCCCTGTGATGTCACCAGTCCAACAAACCTCAGCTTCTTTGCTTAAAGCAGCTGTGCGGAACTTTTTACCATTAATAAAACTGTCCCTAGTTCGTATCTCACAGAAATACGTGAAATGACCACGACCTCTTAACACCGCATTACGTGGTGGCAGCACGTAATGGGTTGAAATTACGTGCTGCCACCACGAAAACAATGCCAATGTAAAGTCAATTAGGGTCCTCTCCTGTGGTGGACACACGGATTCCCTGATTCAATCACGTCACGTCAACCTCGTTTTCCTCAATGATATCTTTAACATTCCTGTATACACACAAAAACGCGGAAGTGTTCTTGATATTAAAACGGCAAATATATTCCTCTGTTATAATTTCCCACCAATAATAATAATAATGATAATAACGTGATAGTTCGGCTGTTCTAGATATTTGTTATAGCCTATTCAAATATTCAATCACAAAAACGCCATTTCTAGAGAACTTGCTAAAATATCTGAAATGAACCATCATGCCTACTTTTTCTTAACATATTTCATCTACAGTACAGGCCAAAAGTTTGGACACACCTTCTCATTCAATGCGTTTTCTTTATTTTCATGACTATTTACATTGTAGATTCTAACTGAAGGCATCAAAACTATGAATGAACACATGTGGAGTTATGTACTTAACAAAAAAGGTGAAATAACTGAAAACATGTTTTATATTCTAGTTTCTTCAAAATAGCCACCCTTTGCTCTGATTACTGCTTTGCACACTCTTGGCATTCTCTCCATGAGCTTCAAGAGCTAGTCACCTGAAATGGTTTTCCAACAGTCTTGAAGGAGTTCCCAGAGGTGTTTAGCACTTGTTGGCCCCTTTGCCTTCACTCTGCGGTCCAGCTCACCCCAAACCATCTCGATTGGGTTCAGGTCCGGTGACTGTGGAGGCCAGGTCATCTGCCGCAGCACTCCATCACTCTCCTTCTTGGTCAAATAGCCCTTACACAGCCTGGAGGTGTGTTTGGGGTCATTGTCCTGTTAAAAAATAAATGATCGTCCAACTAAAGGCAAACCGGATGGGATGGCATGTCGCTGCAGGATGCTGTGGTAGCCATGCTGGTTCAGTGTGCCTTCAATTTTGAATAAATCCCCAACAGTGTCACCAGCAAAACAGCCCCACACCATCACACCTCCTCCTCCATGCTTCACAGTGGGAACCAGGCATGTGGAATCCATCCGTTCACCTTTTCTGCGTCTCACAAAGACACGGCGCTTGGAACCAAAGATCTCAAATTTGGACTCATCAGACCAAAGCACAGATTTCCACTGGTCTAATGTCCATTCCTTGTGTTTCTTGGCCCAAACAAATCTCTTCTGCTTGTTGCCTCTCCTTAGCAGTGGTTTCCTAGCAGCTATTTGACCATGAAGGCCTGATTGGCGCAGTCTCCTCTTAACAGTTGTTCTAGAGATGGGTCTGCTGCTAGAACTCTGTGTGGCATTCATCTGGTCTCTGATCTGAGCTGCTGTTAACTTGCCATTTCTGAGGCTGGTGACTCGGATGAACTTATCCTCAGAAGCAGAGGTGACTCTTGGTCTTCCTTTCCTGGGTCGGTCCTCATGTGTGCCAGTTTCGTTGTAGCGCTTGATGGTTTTTGCGACTCCACTTGGGGACACATTTAAAGTTTTTGCAATTTTCCGGACTGACTGACCTTCATTTCTTAAAGTAATGATGGCCACTCGTTTTTCTTTAGTTAGCTGATTGGTTCTTGCCATAATATGAATTTTAACAGTTGTCCAATAGGGCTGTCGGCTGTGTATTAACCTGACTTCTGCACAACACAACTGATGGTCCCAACCCCATTGATAAAGCAAGAAATTCCACTAATTAACCCTGATAAGGCACACCTGTGAAGTGGAAACCATTTCAGGTGACTACCTCTTGAAGCTCATGGAGAGAATGCCAAGAGTGTGCAAAGCAGTAATCAGAGCAAAGGGTGGCTATTTTGAAGAAACTAGAATATAAAACATGTTTTCAGTTATTTCACCTTTTTTTGTTAAGTACATAACTCCACATGTGTTCATTCATAGTTTTGATGCCTTCAGTGAGAATCTACAATGTAAATAGTCATGAAAATAAAGAAACGCATTGAATGAGAAGGTGTGTCCAAACTTTTGGCCTGTACTGTACGTGCAGTGTCATTACTAGTTCAGCTTTACTAGACATTTGATATATTCAGTAGATGTATCTTTTTACGACCCTGTTTTACAACAAGCCGCAAAAAACCTACCTTCCCAAAAACGCCGTTTTTAGAGTACTATCTAAAATAACTACAATTAGCCAACATCCTTGCTTTTTTTCTTAACGTAGTTCATCTAGATGCAGTGTAATAACTACTTCGGCTTTACTATATATTAGATTTATTCAGTAGATCTATCTTTTTACAACCCTATTTAGAGCCCTACTTTGCAAATCAGAAGAACTACAACTATGTTGCTGATATGTATCAAACTGCTTGGCGCGGTCCCAGGGAATTGTAGTTTTTTAAAAATCTAAGTGTTTTTCCCAGATTTGGAAGTTGTAAATACTGAATTGAGAGTACACTGTGGACTTTAAGGGGATGGTAAACACATTTGTGAAATCAGATTTTAAATATCTAATTTCTAAATGGGTGAAAATTAATTTTATCCATATTTTATCCATATCTGACAACACCCTCAGTTGTTGACTACACTCACGTGATAGCTGAGGTCAAGAGCTCTCTATAACAGTTGGTCCCATGTCTGTACCCCCTTTAGTTGCTGAGTTATAAGCCCTCAAACATGCACTGAGGTCAAGGTTCAAAGGTCAATGGCTCAAAGCAGGAGCCATGTAGAATCATCATACTGACATATGTTACTCTCCAGGTTGAGACCTTTCCATTGATGTATTTGGTTTAGCTCTACGACAAAGTTTAGATTTTTTCATTTTTTGGACACAAGCCATGCCAGGTGTAGTTTCAGAGAGCACTTTGAAGGCCCAGTGTATAAAATGAGTTTTGTTTGTTTCTTTGCTTGTTTTTTTCTTTTTTACTGTAGAGAGTTACTAACATGAGTCATCCTCAGATAATACAATACTACTAAAAAGTAAAACCAATAATAACAATAATGAAATAAGCAAAAATAGTATTAAAATCATATTGAAATTTTAAAATCTATTTACAGAGTGGAATGGTAGCCTAATAGATAACTTAGATAATATTTATTATTGTTTAGATACTATTTAGCCTATTATTGTATTTACTTTTAGCATGTTCTACTTTTGAGTAATTTCCGAGAAGTTATGATAAAAAAATAAAAAATTACAGACTATAGGAGACAACCTCTTCAATGTCTCACGTCAATTAAGTAACACTATTTATAATGCCTTCTTTCTTTTTTTGCTGCTGTCTCCAGTTGAGAGTGGTGATTTGCTAAATACATTCTACAATAATAATTAGATTAACATTTGGTCTATAATATTGTTGGCTATATTACGCATTTTAATAAAAAAAACAGAAAATAAAAGAAATAAACATCGAAATAATTACTTTTTTTATTGATACTCCTCTCTGACACACACACACACACACACACACACATTGAACACGTGATTGAATGAATGAATGAATGAATGAATGAACATTGGAAGTGGTTCAGCCACAGTCCCGCCGGCTGGCGTGGTCACATTGAGATTACATTTGTTTTTTATTACTAACAAAATGTTTTATATTGACCGTATGAATGGTTTCGTTTTCAAATAAATATTTGGAAATGAAAATATGCTTTGGTGTACTTTTACAGAGTTTTGCAATATGTATATAGCCTACCTGTATCAAAATGTATAATTTTCAGCAGCGGTTTGTGTGACAGCTGCCACGGTCGGAGGTATAACCAGTGGGGCAGCCCCTGGTTCTGTGGGTCTGGCTTGGGGTCCGCTCTCCCCTGGTGGAGTGGAGGGTGGCCGGGTTGCCAGGGGCAGACGGCTCCATGTGATGGTGTTTCCTCTCTGGTTCTTCCGTGCTCAGCCTTATTTTTATCTTCTTATTTATTTATTTATTAGTGGCATTTGGATTCAGTTACGGCAGACGGATGGCAATCTGAAATGGAATGAAGCCCACAGACAGCGGAGAGCAGCTACAAAACAGTAGTGGAACGCGCCCCATCCGCCCACAGCACAATGCTCTTAAAGCCCCATGCTATCAAAAGCTGGCAAAATACATTTATTTTATTTTATGGCCTTGACATTAACCTGTCATATTGTTGAGTTATCAAGGACACTTCCGCGTTTTTGTGTGTATACAGAGGAAAACGAGGTTGACGTGACGTGATTGAATCAGGGAATCCGTGTGTCCACCACGGGAGAGTATCCTAATTGACTTTACATTGGCATTGTTTTCGTGGTGGCAGCACATAATTTCAACCCATTACGTGCTGCCACCACGTAATGCGGTGTTAATAGGTCGTGGTCATTTCACGTATTTCTGTGAGATCGGGTTGTTCGTATCGTGACTGAAACTTTTTTTCATGTTCCTAAGATGAACTGGAAAAAACGCCCCAGGCCTGCAGGAGCTGATGGACAGCTTTCAGTCGAGTGAGTAATATCGTCTGTGTCGTCTCTTTGTGAGTGACCTAGCGTACTTGTCCCAGAGCCAGCTGCAGCTGTTGCTCACCGGTGTATCCCTCCGCGCAAGATGTACTGACCCCCTACAAGCGCCAAGATATCCATCATGTTGTCTCAATATGAAAATGATAGAGAAAGGGCATAACTCCCAAACCGTCGGAGTATTCTTTTCACATAATAATGCGGACTCAGCAGATGACTTGTTAACTGTTTATTCCTCCTTACACCGAACATACACGGCTGCTTCTCATTGTTTCCAGTAGCACAACAACGGTTACTACATTACCCAGAATAACTTGAGGCTCACACTACTACGGTAGCCTTAGTAACTCAAAATACACCACAGATTAGATCAGAACAGAAACACGACAGGAGAATTTACTGAGTAATTTTGCTGTTTCCACTAATTACTTGGAGTGACCTGACGTTAGTTAATCCTCTCACTCTCCAAAACAAATGCATGCGGTAATTGCCGGCTGCAGTCGGAATTTTACGACATCAGGCTGTGGGTGTCGTACCGCTTTGACCAAAGGGGCGCTATAATCAACGAAAACGAAAAGTTCCGCACAGCTGCTTTAATCTTTCTTTTTCTTTTTGTCTGATGGGTTTCTGAGGGTAATTTAACAGAATTGTTATCTAGCTGGAATATTCAGTACTCACCTCCAGTGCTTGTTGGCAAATTGACACTAGATAACAGTTTTATCTATGGCATGCTATCAACTCATATGAGAACAAGATGCTGTTTTTTTTATCAGAGTGATATTCACAGTTTGTAACAGCCAAGAATGGTGAAAGGTTTCAAATACAGGACGCCAGAATTGAGACATGTACAGAAATCAATTTATTATGAGTAAAAATCAAAGGTGGAAGATTTTACAATAGGACCCATTTACAGCTTTTATTACATGGATGACAGTTCCCCACAGATCTGACTGAGGAACTGTCATCCATGTAATAAAAGCTGTAAATGGATGACAGTTCCCCACAGATCTGACTGAGGACATTAAGTGGGCTAAGAGTAACACTGACACTCTGTCATATATACATTTTGACACCACCACATTTAGACTGAATGATTGTATCCTCCATTAAAGTAAATATGTGGCATCAGATAATTCACAGAAACAAAAGCATTCTAAATTTGAGATAACATAGATTTTAAAAAGTTAATATTTGGCACCGGATACTTAAAGTAGTTCTATATCACAATTTCTACATTCAGAACATTAATATAGAACTAAACAACTGTTTGCTCAGTAAAGATATAGTGGAGTCGTGGCCTCCTGAGCAGATAATATAGTAACACTACCTCTGTGTGTTTTATAATCCAAGCTTCTCTGTTCTTTGTTGTGGTAACTAGTCCGGCTGCCCGTGCATGTCAATGCATGTGATTCCCTGTGTGTATCCCACTGGCTAGCTAATCGCTGGCATTATGCACTGCGTGTATATGGAGGTTACCACGAGTAACTCCATCTCAACCCATGGTGGTGGCACAGCATTGTTGCAGAAGCATAACACCCACCCTCTGAAACGTTAGCTCTGCCAACACTGTTACCTTGTTGGCACTGTTTGCACTGTTAGCTGCTAGCAGCTGGCTCAGCCACCTAAATATTGAGAGCCATATGCAGACAATCCTGGCCCAAACTCTGAATCATAAATATGCTCTGCATAACATATAGAGCTATTTAAATCTAAATAAAAACATACATTACAAATGTTAAATTAATCAATAAAATAAGCCAGTAAAGCAAGACAAAAACTGTCTCACGTATAACCCACATCTTGACATCTTTTAATACAGTGAAAAAGTAAATATTTAGCATCAGATGCTTTACAGAAATGAAAGCAAATTGATTCTAACTTTTTCTTTTAAACAACTGCATATCATACCTAATCAGATTTTTTTTAAAAAGACAATACCACATAAAGTTGTAAATATTTGACATCAGATACTTCACGGAAACAAAATGATCAATAAAAGATTACATACGCCATTTGTACCTCTTGGCATTTACATTCTAATGATATTCATCTGTCACACAAAATCATGAATTCAAACTCAAATTTAATCAAACTGGAAACGTTAGTATGTGTCCTAAAGTATCAAACAGTATTTAAAAGTATTCTCATAAACATAAACATAGAACTATTATATTTGTAAGCTGCAGCTGCAAATAGCTTTGTATCTTATAGACAACATGTTAATATTTGTGCTCTAAGTCATATTAAACAAGTAAAATGTAAATATCCATGTAATGATAGTGAATGCATGTTAGTAGGATGTGCACCTCTATAACCACAAAGCTTGTAGTCTCTCACCTGATATAAAAGCGTTCTCTGAGGCTTGCTTCTGCCTGCTTACGTGTGATACATTTCCAAGAAGCAGGTATGCTAGCAGGGTTTGCATTATATGCTACAGCAAACGTATCATTGAACCTTGCCAGTACATATTTCCAGTAGTCTGATGCCTGAAGGCTTACGTCTGGAACAATTTTCCAGTCAGGAAAAATATCTTTGTAACGTTTGAAAGGGTACCAAATTCCATTTGTGGCACTGCAGCAAAAATGACTGTCACTGATCACAGAGTGAGAGCATATGTCAGTACCACATGTCCCACGCCACCTGACTTCACCCAGAGCCTGTGGCCGATGTAGTGACGTCCAGTGCTCAGTGTGGTCTTTTCCTCCTGCCTCACAAGGTGCTTTGCAGAATGGACACTGTTTAACACATCCAATCAGTCTGGTGAAAAGCTCGTTCTGAGGATTCACATGAAGTTGTTTTAGTTTTGTTTGGATGTTTGTTTCTTTAAACTTCTCTGTAAGAGCCTCTGCCATGTCCTTCAGACAGTCGGTGAGCCAGTGAGCAAACTGTTCCGGGTTGGTATTGTTCAGGATCATGAAAGCACCAAGAGCATCCTGGGAAATGACCAGTTTATCACCAAGTTCCTGACAGACATCTTCAACAAATTTTCTTAAGTTGCCACTCTTTTTGGTTTTAGCTTTGTTGATAGCATTAGTTATGTTCCTCATGCTAAACTGGAGATTTCGATACTCAAACTCAAACATGATAGACCCTTTTAAGAAGCGTTCTACTATTTGGTCGAGGATCCATTTCTTTACATAATACTCATATGAGTCAATGTAGCTCAGATAGCTTTCAAAGTCATCCTTTGTGAGCAAATCCAGTAAAAGTGAATACTGGAGGTATATTCGTGTGCTGAACTGCTGGCTTGTCATCATTTCACCAATGATATCAGGACCCAAGGAACGCTTGACAAAGTCTTCAACTGCAGGCTTCAGGCAGCAGTTTGTGAATTCTTCTGCCTTCTTCTGGCACTGGTCTCGTTCATGGAACAAGTCTTTAAAATCAGTGCAAAACCTTTCTTTGTTTCGATTCAGACATCTGTAGGGATCATTCTCATGTATGAAATCTTCGTGCATGATCTGAAACTGTCTGGCTGCATCTCCACAGATGTGCTGTTTCAGAGAAATTTCAAACTCAATCTCTGTCTTCACTTCCTTATTGTTTTGCAGCTTCTCGTCAATCATGTGGAGGATCTCCTGAATGTAAGTGTCATGGTAATTGCTTTTTCTTTCCACTTTTCCAGTGACATACTGTTTGCAATCTGCTATGATACTGTCAGCCATTTGCTGTACAGCCTTTATGTGATCTTCAGTGTTGAAGAACTTGGTGATTCTGTGTTTCAACTGCTTGAAGAATCCTTCTGCAGTATATCTGAAAGGAACAAGTCCACATTCTGACAGGGTTTTTTTACTGAGCAATTGACAGACATGACTTCCCTTACGTCTTAGATTTTCTCTCAGGTAGTGGTACACACTTGCAAAGACATCTGCAGGCTTTTGCTTAGAGAAGGAGAGTTCCTTCACCATTCTGTTCCACATCTTATCAAATTCTTTGTCCAACTCTTTGCCTGTCATCTCTACATTTTTTCCCCGACATTGTTCAATCAATGCACACACTCTCTCCTCTAATTCTTTTGCGTGGTTCTCCTCGATTTTATCAAGTTCTGCCATTCCCTGTCTGATGTCAGCTGTTGCTGTGAGTTGATTAAACACAGAGCTCTCCATTTCTCGTCGAAGGGTCTTTGCACTGTTTGCAAAGTCTTCTCTGTATCCTTCAACAAGATAGACGTGACCCTCTGTTTGCTTGAAGTACTGTGACAAATTGTCAAGAAGCTTTGTCTCCCATTTCATCAGCACTGTGCACGCTTCACTTTTCAAACAAGTGAGAAATTCTCTCATGTCAGCTATCTCAGATTCCACAGCAAATTTGCCAAAATTGGAAATTCTTGTCTCAGCATTTGTAACCCATGTGTACATTTCTTTTTTGAATTCCCATTCCCATTTGTTGAATTCTGTGCACAGCCTCACGTATGCATCAGCCACCAGACTGTTTCTGAAGCTGAAGATGAAGTTTTCATGCTTTACTGCATTCCACAGGTTTTTCATCCACTCTGTAAACTCCAAGATATTATTAGCAGATGACTCACAACGTCCCAAAATCTTGATTACATTTTTCTTGAGCTCATATACAGCTTCGCTGTACCCTGCATTGACTGGTGCCATTGGTGGGTTTCCATTCCAGAGTCCAGGAATGTACCAGTTCCCAGTGTCTGGACTGTACTCCATCACATCAGTGAAGCTCATGTTCTCCTCTTTCTTTTCCATTTTGGCTGCTGCCTGGGTCATCTCATTTAACTGCTGCAAGAGCAGTTTCCTGTCTCGTAAGTTCTTCTCATGAGCTGAAACATCCGACACATTCTGGTGGACAAACTGACATTTGGGCTTTTTACCCACCTCTGTCATCCTGAGAAAAGCATGCACAACTATTTGTAGGATGTCTTTCATTTCAGTTGAATTCTCCATTCCGATATTGATGATGGTGATATCACTCAGCCCCACAACAAGTGTTGCAAGCTCATTGTCGTGCTCATGGCTATTATCCAGTTGTGCGAGCTCTGGTGACTTTAAGCCCTCAGTGTCAATGATCACCATGAAGTCACAGTTGAGGACTTTTTGAACATCTTCATTGATTCTGATGAGCAACATAAAGGCACCTCGAGTGCATCGCCCACTGCTGACTGCAAACTGCACTCCAAACATGGTGTTGAGGAGAGTAGACTTTCCTGTGCTCTGAACTCCAAGAACTGTGACCACCAGTATCTTGTTCTTAGGAGACACCAAGCCATTGAGCTGAGAGAGGACGTCACTCACCCATCTGAGAGGTATGTTGGAGGCATCTCCATCTACAAGCTCAAGGGGAAATCCATCAAGTAACAATTCTGCACATAGTTTGGGCAGATGTTGAAACTGTTTTCGTGATGGGTGTGTTTCTGGAAGAGACAGTGAAGCCTCATAGATCTGACCCATTTCACGGAAGAAGTGTTCAGTCCCCAGTGAGCTGTTGGAGAGTTGTCTGTCAATTTCTTTGATCTCCTCTTTGTTCTCAGAATTTTTGCATTTCTTTTTGTACTGATCTCGGAGGCCAGACAGTTTTTCTCGAGACAGGTTATCAAGGTTCATTCGCATCCATTTCAGGAAATAGCACCTCTCTATCCCTGGTCTTGTTATTGCGTTGATAAAACACGTCATTGCATTTGACATGTCACAAGTGTTCTGTTTTTTCCTAAGTTTTGTTTTCTGTACCTCAAGGTCACTTTTGTACTTTTCTACGTTCTCAGACCCAATATTTCGGAGCCGAAATTGTTCCTTCTCCAAGCGAGTCAGTTCCTTCCATATTTGGCCTTGCAGGGGTAGCTGAGTGTCTTTGCATTTAAGGATGTCTTGAATTTCTGCAGTTATGGCATCTGCATTTTTCTTGGCACTCTGGCACTCTGAAGAGTCTTCATCAACCAAGATTCCCAGTTCATGGGCAATGTCAGCCATCTGCTCAATTTGCATCTTCATCTTTGAGTTCTCAACTACTTTGCTGACTGTTTTCCTCAGATTTTTAACAAAGTCTGCATCATTCATCTGCTTAGTCTTTAAAAGGATGTTGCTGTTGTTCAAGCCCAACTTGGTTGCCACCTTCTTTACAGCATCAACACTGAAGTGCTTACTTTGATGGTTACCTACCAAAAAGATCTGTGCCTTGTGGCGTTGGTTGGTGAGCAGCTCACACTCAGAGTCCAAATTGTCAAAGAACACAAAAACTGCTGCTGATGTCTGACACAAAAAAGAAAATTGTGTTTCAAACGAGGCAATGTCTCCACGAAGGTTAGCTACAGCTACTGGCTCACTGAAAATATCCATGTTTTTGTTCCCACAAGGAAGGTACCAAGTCATTTCAACCAGTCCATTGGATATTCTCCTTGGACTGTCACCACACTCCATGTTATTGTCACCACACTCCATGTTACAGTGAACAAATGTATCATGGTACTGCTGAGAATTGCTCAGAAGCTTATTGAGGATCTCTGACTTGGACAGGGAGCACTCACCCAGTCTCACAAAAGATATCATTGGAAGTTCAGAGAGAACAATTCTTTGTTCAATGAAGCCTTTGGACTCTGAAAGTGACTGAGGTCTGTACTTTTTAACGATTTCTCTCATGGCCCAAAGCATGAGTGTGCACTGCTTTGTGTCACAATTGGGAAGCAACAGAGGCACAGAAAACTGACACATAGACATTTTGAGTGCCATTTCCTGTTGTACAAAAGCATCAGAACACAGAAAGAGAGCAGTGATTATGTCAAGGGGGTTTAACATGTCACCTGAATTTGTGCTGCTGACCAGATTATCAAGATCTAACTCTGTATTCATGGACTGATCACTACAGTTTGACTCACATGCAGATGTACATTTCATATTCCTAGCTGTCACATTAACCATCATTAGTTTCTTCAGAAAAACACATCGAAGATCTGAATTACACTTGGCAGGTTCATCAGTAATGGTCCTCTCGTCAATCTGAAGTACTGTGCTCAGGGATAGCTTCTTTTTGTCCTGGTACTCCAGTCCCAAATCCTCCAAAAAACTCTGTAGTTGTGTCTCTATAGACATAAAAAACAATTAATATTAAGCTCATGATGGTTTTTTTTTTTTCAATATTTTATTTCATTTTGCCCTTACATAGTTTACACCTCGCTAATACTGAAGCAGTCTAATAAAACAGCTGTTCTTTTGAGTAGTGTTGACTCAACATTCTGGTCCTTTTGAGGGCTTTATTTTGTGGTGCTGTTGAATTGCATAGTCTCATACTGACAGGTGCTTCTGATACTTTGTCCACACCATTTATATCTATGAGGTCAGACTATTACAAAGAAACTATAATGCAGTACAGGTAAACACCATAAATACTGTACATCCTCCAATATGCCCATGAAGTTGAATTGACATCTTTTAAAAACACTTTTAAGAAATACTAAACATTATAATCTCAATGTTGTATTATTAGACTGCAATAGTTTTAGCTAGTTGCACCTAATAAACTGGCAACTGAGACTTGAGTAAATGGATTTGCAATGTAGAAATAATTTAGATTTATAAACACTATCAAAATCTAATGGGCAGACTGCCGCTGGATTGTCAGTAAAGGACTGGAAATACGTGGAAAAGGTCATCCTGTGCTTCAAAATGTTGCAGATTCATGAAAATGCTGACTTGTTAACCATATCAAAAGATTATGAATATAAAACATAAAGGTATAGTCGGTTTTAAGATGTCATTAGGTATTAGTGTACTTGCACTATTGCTGGCCAAAAAAATTCACTAATTCTTTTGTACCGATTCTTTTGCAAGTTTGATTCATACCAGATCTACACTGTTACATACAGCCTCACACTTGAAAGGTGACATTATGCAAAATGCACTTTTTCATGGCTTTTCAACATTGGTATGTGTCCCTGGTGTGTTGAGAGATGGAGCATGACCTATTAGATTATGTCCCTGCACACTGACCCTGAAAGGTGTCAGTGATTCATGAGGATTGACCACTGTCTGGTCACATGGGTGTGAGGAAAACCCTGGATTAAATAAGTAGACTAGACCTGTGGCTGAGTATTAGAAGAGACATAGTGGGGAAGCAGGGAAGGTCACCTTTGCATTAGTTGCATGTTGAGCAGGAGCCATTTGCTTACACTATGATAGATTGTGCACGCCAATTTCCTCCTCCATTTTTATTTAATAGCTTAGTTAAGTTATAGGTCAATAGGGCATGTGATGCAATAGGTCAAACTGATTAACATTTTATTTTAAGAGCACCATCTGCTGGACCACAAGGCAAACTACTTTAAACTCTGTTGCAGTTACAGACTGTACATTTTGATTACATTTCAGTCATATACAGTTTGAATGTATTTTTTCCCCGAAAGTCTAGATTAAGTTTGGATTATGAAAATAAAAAGGGACAGCCCCAGAGTCTACTTCTAGTGCTTGGAGTTCAGCCCTTGTTCTGGCAGCTCAGGAAGAGAGAAAGGAAAGATTTTGTTTTGACTGATACTGATGCTGTTCCTATTCCTCATCTTGAGGATCACATAGATCAAGTTCTTTCCAAGTACTGCTTGCCACAGCCTTGTCACAAGTAGGAATTCATATGAATTTTTACAAGTTACCAGGTAGACTGAGGCCATGTCCTCCTAGGTTTTTTTGGGAAAAGCCAGCATTAGCTTTTGTCAATGCCCAACATCCACTGGTTATTAAAACGCAGAGTGTTTTATTACTTTCATTTATATCTCTTTTATTTGAATAGTCTTTTGGAAACTTCTGCAGAGTTGTGGTAGAAATGTGTATAATGCTCAAAAGTCTGTGGTTTTATTAGAAAATCAATTCTTCTTTTTTATTGACATTATGATTTCTGTTACTTACTTGTGGTAGCAGCTGTTACAGCTGGCTTGCTTCGTCTTCCATTCCTAAGTTGTGCAGAAACCTGCAGGGAGTAACACACCCCTGGCTTCAGGTTGCTGAAAGTCTGGTTGTTTGCGTCTGTTGTCAACACTTGTTCAGTTTCTCCCTCGCTGCAACAGGTCACAGTGTAGCTCTCCACTTCACCAGCAGGTGGGTCCCAACTCAGAGACACTGACTCACTGCTTATCTGGTCAACTGTAATGTTTGCAGGAGGGCTGGGCTCTGTGGGAACATCACAGTAGTTTCACTTATACTTTGGAATTCAAGTTCAGTCAGTGCTTTTCTGTATTTTAAAGTGGTGTTTAACTGCCAGGTTAAAGAGGTGTGGTAAAAGATAAAGCCACATATAATCAGGTCATGCACTTGTGGAAATACAAATTATTACCACATCTTCAGTCTACTGACCTTTATAACCAAATAAGAGCATACCTCAGTGTAAGAAATACATTTATATAGGTTATGAGACCAAAGACCATTCAGACAATACTTTCTATCTTTTTTGTTTGTTTGTTTTTTACTGATTTGTTTTACAGATTTACCTGTGAAGACAGATAGCGAGGTTGCTTTGCTTTGATTTCCATTATCAGCAATCCTTATGATGCTGAAAGTATACTCAGTCCCAGGATTCAGTCCCTCAACCGTCACAGTGCTGGAGTCCTCTCTGATCAAACTGCCTGTCTGTGTGTCACAGGAGTAATCTATTTGCAGTTTATACCTAACAGAGGTCTCAGTGAGTGAAAAGCCAAGAGAAACAGTCTCCTGGTCAGCACTGAGAACTGTTACATCTCCTGGTGGAGGAACGTCTGTCACAAGAGAAGAGAGGTACATCTCAGTATCTCAACATTACAACATGTAAGCCTATTTCGTTATAAATCAGATCAGTTTTTGACGGTCACACATACAGTCAGACTGTGATGTTGGTAAAGTAATCTTTCCGTCCTCATAGTATGACTCGGGGTAATCTGGGGCATCGTAGAACTCCTTCATTATTTAAAAAAAAAAAACAGTTTAAAAGTGAAATGAATCAATTTATAATCCCATTCAATAGCTTCAAGGAGAAATATTTGGCTTGTAATTTTATTGTTATTTAAGTTTAAGGTTGTAAAAACGAGCTGTTTACCTCTTCATCAGAGTTATCCATTGTAGGTACACTCTCAGCCATCCCACACTTGCTCCAGATTATTCAAACTGCTTCTTACTGAAAGTTATAGAAATGAACCCTGTTATCAACATCTTCTCCAACAGTTATCCATATTAGACATGAATCACACAGCTAAGTGTACTCTGCAAACTGTCAGACTACAATATAGAATAAAACAACTACTGTAATGGGCACACTAAGGGAGCTGTTAAAAATAGATAAAACACACTGAGTCACGCTTCTGTTTTATGGAAAGCCTGATATTTTTGCCGGACTTCAAATGAGGGAAACAATCCTTGACAAAGAGATTGTTGCTTACCTTTGTTGGAGTCATCTGTCCATGGTAAAAGTACTGTTCTGTTCTTTTATCCATGAATTTGTAGTAATTGTTTGTGCAGTATTCTGTTATAGGTTAAGTAGCTTTTGTCCTGAGGACAGAGCTCTGAACACGCCCTGACAATGCACTAGCCTACTGCCTACTTTTATTCTGCCGTGTGAAGTTACTTTCACTTTTGATTCCCAGAAACAGTTAACGGTTATGTGGTTTCCAGTAAAACAAAACTTATTTGTCTTGTCAGGAGGTGGTGAGGGGACGGTGGATTGAAAGGGCTGATTTGTGTAAAACTTTGATTTGTTGTGAACTAGTGGTACAAAGTATTAGAAATGGCTATCAGAAATAATTACTTATTATTGAAAATAATTATTAATTATATAGATGCCAAATAAAGCCAAATAATCAACTCAGTCTCATAAAATATGCTAAAATATCAATTTGGCACTCTGATTAATAATTAAAATAATAAATAAAGCTGCAAACAACAATGTACTTCAGCTAGAGGTGGTGAAGCCACTAACACTGATGATACCCCATTAGCCTCACCAGTGCTGGGCATTAGCGTTACTACAAGTAGCGAAGTTGCTAACTTAACCGCGTTTCTCAGTAGCGTGGTGGTAACGTCACAACTTTCTATCATTTCAATTCGCCATGATACTGAGGATAGGTAATGTGACTGACGCCAGCGCCACACCAAGGCAGGTAGACGACGAGGGAAGCACTTCCGCATGACATCACATACTGAACCTTCAGTTGATTCTGCTTGCTGCTTCGCTATTGGCTTTTCTTAGCAAGACCCGCCCTACTCTGCCTCTGATTGGCTACATTGCACCACTTAACGTGTCTCTGACTTGTTGCCCACAGACTGTATTCAGTGGATTTGCGGTGGACACTGGAGAAATACACACACAAGGGCTGAGAAAAGAGACAGAGACAGAGACAGAGAGCAGTGTTAAGTAGGAAGAGAGGGGGCAGACATTTGCAGGACATGTTCATGTTCTAATGTCCCCCCAAAAAACTTTTTAATATAGGTCTGTTTTTTTTATTGCTTATATGACTGTCTTTTATTTATTATGGTTTTATTGACTGAAAAATATATTTTGGAATCCTGTTTTTGAATTACTGACAGAGCCAGATAGCTGACTGAAAGAGGCCAAGACAGAGAAATGCATTAAGTAGGAAGAGGAGAGAGAAAGGGAGAGAGCAATAGGCCGACTGATGATGTCATGTTATTGGAGGACACGTTCAAATAAAAAAAAGAAAAGAAGACAATTTTAATTTAACTTTATTATTTTATAGTAAGTTAGTGGTGTGTAAAAAAAAAAATCTTCATGAATAGAGCCTGTACGCTACAGTCCATACATTGACAGATGACAAAAAACATTGTGATACTGGAGAAAACAAAAACAGATACAGGGGATTACACCCACCTCTCTGGCCAGACAGGAGAGACTGGGAGTGGAGTCTGGGCATAAACACGTCTTACACATTCAAACATTGGAGGCCTTCACAGTCAGGTAATAAAACTATTGTGACAGATTTTAAAAACTAGTGATTAAGACATAAATGACCTAGTTACACTTCCTCAGGTCAGACCAATAAACTAAACTCTGAATGTGTTTTGTTGAAGCATAATCTAAATCCAAAAATGTTAGATTTTGGTTTGAACCTGCTTTAGAATGATGGACAGATACACACCTACACACCAACTATTAATAAAGGTTTAAATATGGTTTTGCGTATTATATAATATTCCTAACATTGAACCACAATATAGATTGTGTTTAGTTTGACATTAGTTATGAGATAGTGAGAGGTCTTCGTGGGTCTACGATAAAGTAGCTCACTCAGCCTTTATGTCACAGCACCACCACTCCCTTTTTGTACATATTTATATGAGCATTGTTGGTTGGAGGGAGCCTGAGATATAAGACCTTTGTTGCCATGACTGCTTAACTGTATGGTGGTGCATATGACAGTAAAGTATTTGAACTTTACCACCTCTTCTTTTATTATTCCCAGAAACAGTAAATGATAAGGCTATGTAGTTTCCAGTAAAATGTAACATATTTGTCTGGTCAGAGAGTGGTGGTGGAACAGTGGGTCAAAATATTTTATTTGTCAAATAACAACAAAATTAATGATATTTCTATCAGCCTTAGTTATACTTTGTGTTAACTATGAATATCCAGATTTTAGCATACTAACTAATGAACTTAGAAATACTGTTCACATTTTAATTGCTATACATCATCGTGTTAAGCCCAGTTTAGACCAGAGATTTGTGATACGATGAGTTGAAACAGACAACTACTTGCAATACGCCGTTTTGCAACATTCTAAAAACCTCCCGGTTCACACCAGTGCAACTAGATAAGACGGCGTATCATCTACATGCAACAACTCTCTGTACTTCTGTACTGATTTTCAGCTTCACAGGATTATTTCTTGACGGAATATAATTTGTATCTTCTTAAAATATGAATGAGGATAATTTTACTGAGATACTGGCTACAGTTGCATTTGTGGTAGTGATGAAAGGGTGAAAAAACATAAATAAAACCAGCACCAGATGGACTGTATTCATAATAAATATGCCGTGCTAATGTTAATAACCAGCACCAATTAATCAGTGAGAATGTGTGTGTGTGTGTGTGGTGGGGGCATGAGCACATACAGTGAGCAGCAGCAGTGACCCACCGCCTGACACCTGCACATCGTGAGGAAACAGCGCTCTGCATGGACAGAGCACCTGCCGCAGCAAGCCAACACACTGTCTGCGGTTGTTTTCACTTGACTAGCAGACTTCACCACAAGCTGATAGGCTGTTGAAACAGGTCATGTGCTTTACATTCTAAAACTAGCTGCCGGCGATTTGACCAGCTGAGTTGCAGGTGACACCATCAGCTGGCTTGAGTCTAGCTCAGACCGGCCGGTTTACGCTGCTGCAACTTTTCTCTGCAAGGTTCTAAAACGGTTGCGTCATGTCGCGAATCTTTGGTCTGCCCTGGGCTTTAGTCATTGTGTCACTGAGTTTGACTTTATTTGCACAGGTTAAAATAAAACAACGATCAAAACTTTGCAACTAAACAGGGAGGATTTTAAGAAGCTTTGGTACGTACTTAACACGGGCTCTCTGTGGTGGTGTGTCACAGTGTCTGCCCCACTTGTGCATATTGCTGCTCAATCTGTCCCTGTGTCTCTCCTCTCGTGCCACATTCGCTACTCCCCTGATTCTTTCATTGCCATTTTCCATCCATCCATCCATCAGATGAAAACTTTAGTTTGGATTTAGAATTACTCAGATCCCTTGTATTGTTGACCAGGTGTAGTCACTGTGCAGGTAAAAAGACTTTTCAACTTGCTATTTCTTTTTTTGTTCAACTCTATTTAAGGCAGAACTCACTTTAATTCCCAGTTCAAACTGCATACACGAGTGTTGGAAAGGCCACATTGATACTTATTCTGTCACTGCTGTATAAAAATATCAGTCTTTGATGCAGTATTGACGTGAATAACTACTTATGAAGCTTGACATAACGTTTTTGTCTTCCACCTTGCTGTAGGTCTCAGGTTTTCGCTTGTTTTACTGTATCAGCAGTGATAAAAATAAAAACACACATGTAACCCAAAAACATTATTAAATATTAATAATAAAATTAAAAGCAAAAGATTTTTCAATATGGTGTTAGGACCACTGGACTCTGCAGAACTTCAACTCTAACCTGGACATGTAAGTTCAGACGTCTTCAAACTGGCCACTGTGGCCTCCTTTGTTCATCAGACAAAGAAAAGTCATGTGAAGTGTGAAGTTATGCCCATGGATCCAGTTTTCCACTGATATTGGTCACTGTGGCATGTGTCCCTGTGATGTCACCAGTCCAACAAACCTCAGCTTCTTTGCTTAAAGCAGCTGTGCGGAACTTTTTACCATTAATAAAACTGTCCCTAGTTCGTATCTCACAGAAATACGTGAAATGACCACGACCTCTTAACACCGCATTACGTGGTGGCAGCACGTAATGGGTTGAAATTACGTGCTGCCACCACGAAAACAATGCCAATGTAAAGTCAATTAGGGTCCTCTCCTGTGGTGGACACACGGATTCCCTGATTCAATCACGTCACGTCAACCTCGTTTTCCTCAATGATATCTTTAACATTCCTGTATACACACAAAAACGCGGAAGTGTTCTTGATATTAAAACGGCAAATATATTCCTCTGTTATAATTTCCCACCAATAATAATAATAATGATAATAACGTGATAGTTCGGCTGTTCTAGATATTTGTTATAGCCTATTCAAATATTCAATCACAAAAACGCCATTTCTAGAGAACTTGCTAAAATATCTGAAATGAACCATCATGCCTACTTTTTCTTAACATATTTCATCTACAGTACAGGCCAAAAGTTTGGACACACCTTCTCATTCAATGCGTTTTCTTTATTTTCATGACTATTTACATTGTAGATTCTCACTGAAGGCATCAAAACTATGAATGAACACATGTGGAGTTATGTACTTAACAAAAAAGGTGAAATAACTGAAAACATGTTTTATATTCTAGTTTCTTCAAAATAGCCACCCTTTGCTCTGATTACTGCTTTGCACACTCTTGGCATTCTCTCCATGAGCTTCAAGAGCTAGTCACCTGAAATGGTTTTCCAACAGTCTTGAAGGAGTTCCCAGAGGTGTTTAGCACTTGTTGGCCCCTTTGCCTTCACTCTGCGGTCCAGCTCACCCCAAACCATCTCGATTGGGTTCAGGTCCGGTGACTGTGGAGGCCAGGTCATCTGCCGCAGCACTCCATCACTCTCCTTCTTGGTCAAATAGCCCTTACACAGCCTGGAGGTGTGTTTGGGGTCATTGTCCTGTTAAAAAATAAATGATCGTCCAACTAAAGGCAAACCGGATGGGATGGCATGTCGCTGCAGGATGCTGTGGTAGCCATGCTGGTTCAGTGTGCCTTCAATTTTGAATAAATCCCCAACAGTGTCACCAGCAAAACAGCCCCACACCATCACACCTCCTCCTCCATGCTTCACAGTGGGAACCAGGCATGTGGAATCCATCCGTTCACCTTTTCTGCGTCTCACAAAGACACGGCGCTTGGAACCAAAGATCTCAAATTTGGACTCATCAGACCAAAGCACAGATTTCCACTGGTCTAATGTCCATTCCTTGTGTTTCTTGGCCCAAACAAATCTCTTCTGCTTGTTGCCTCTCCTTAGCAGTGGTTTCCTAGCAGCTATTTGACCATGAAGGCCTGATTGGCGCAGTCTCCTCTTAACAGTTGTTCTAGAGATGGGTCTGCTGCTAGAACTCTGTGTGGCATTCATCTGGTCTCTGATCTGAGCTGCTGTTAACTTGCCATTTCTGAGGCTGGTGACTCGGATGAACTTATCCTCAGAAGCAGAGGTGACTCTTGGTCTTCCTTTCCTGGGTCGGTCCTCATGTGTGCCAGTTTCGTTGTAGCGCTTGATGGTTTTTGCGACTCCACTTGGGGACACATTTAAAGTTTTTGCAATTTTCCGGACTGACTGACCTTCATTTCTTAAAGTAATGATGGCCACTCGTTTTTCTTTAGTTAGCTGATTGGTTCTTGCCATAATATGAATTTTAACAGTTGTCCAATAGGGCTGTCGGCTGTGTATTAACCTGACTTCTGCACAACACAACTGATGGTCCCAACCCCATTGATAAAGCAAGAAATTCCACTAATTAACCCTGATAAGGCACACCTGTGAAGTGGAAACCATTTCAGGTGACTACCTCTTGAAGCTCATGGAGAGAATGCCAAGAGTGTGCAAAGCAGTAATCAGAGCAAAGGGTGGCTATTTTGAAGAAACTAGAATATAAAACATGTTTTCAGTTATTTCACCTTTTTTTGTTAAGTACATAACTCCACATGTGTTCATTCATAGTTTTGATGCCTTCAGTGAGAATCTACAATGTAAATAGTCATGAAAATAAAGAAACGCATTGAATGAGAAGGTGTGTCCAAACTTTTGGCCTGTACTGTACGTGCAGTGTCATTACTAGTTCAGCTTTACTAGACATTTGATATATTCAGTAGATGTATCTTTTTACGACCCTGTTTTACAACAAGCCGCAAAAAACCTACCTTCCCAAAAACGCCGTTTTTAGAGTACTATCTAAAATAACTACAATTAGCCAACATCCTTGCTTTTTTTCTTAACGTAGTTCATCTAGATGCAGTGTAATAACTACTTCGGCTTTACTATATATTAGATTTATTCAGTAGATCTATCTTTTTACAACCCTATTTAGAGCCCTACTTTGCAAATCAGAAGAACTACAACTATGTTGCTGATATGTATCAAACTGCTTGGCGCGGTCCCAGGGAATTGTAGTTTTTTAAAAATCTAAGTGTTTTTCCCAGATTTGGAAGTTGTAAATACTGAATTGAGAGTACACTGTGGACTTTAAGGGGATGGTAAACACATTTGTGAAATCAGATTTTAAATATCTAATTTCTAAATGGGTGAAAATTAATTTTATCCATATTTTATCCATATCTGACAACACCCTCAGTTGTTGACTACACTCACGTGATAGCTGAGGTCAAGAGCTCTCTATAACAGTTGGTCCCATGTCTGTACCCCCTTTAGTTGCTGAGTTATAAGCCCTCAAACATGCACTGAGGTCAAGGTTCAAAGGTCAATGGCTCAAAGCAGGAGCCATGTAGAATCATCATACTGACATATGTTACTCTCCAGGTTGAGACCTTTCCATTGATGTATTTGGTTTAGCTCTACGACAAAGTTTAGATTTTTTCATTTTTTGGACACAAGCCATGCCAGGTGTAGTTTCAGAGAGCACTTTGAAGGCCCAGTGTATAAAATGAGTTTTGTTTGTTTCTTTGCTTGTTTTTTTCTTTTTTACTGTAGAGAGTTACTAACATGAGTCATCCTCAGATAATACAATACTACTAAAAAGTAAAACCAATAATAACAATAATGAAATAAGCAAAAATAGTATTAAAATCATATTGAAATTTTAAAATCTATTTACAGAGTGGAATGGTAGCCTAATAGATAACTTAGATAATATTTATTATTGTTTAGATACTATTTAGCCTATTATTGTATTTACTTTTAGCATGTTCTACTTTTGAGTAATTTCCGAGAAGTTATGATAAAAAAATAAAAAATTACAGACTATAGGAGACAACCTCTTCAATGTCTCACGTCAATTAAGTAACACTATTTATAATGCCTTCTTTCTTTTTTTGCTGCTGTCTCCAGTTGAGAGTGGTGATTTGCTAAATACATTCTACAATAATAATTAGATTAACATTTGGTCTATAATATTGTTGGCTATATTACGCATTTTAATAAAAAAAACAGAAAATAAAAGAAATAAACATCGAAATAATTACTTTTTTTATTGATACTCCTCTCTGACACACACACACACACACACACACACATTGAACACGTGATTGAATGAATGAATGAATGAATGAATGAACATTGGAAGTGGTTCAGCCACAGTCCCGCCGGCTGGCGTGGTCACATTGAGATTACATTTGTTTTTTATTACTAACAAAATGTTTTATATTGACCGTATGAATGGTTTCGTTTTCAAATAAATATTTGGAAATGAAAATATGCTTTGGTGTACTTTTACAGAGTTTTGCAATATGTATATAGCCTACCTGTATCAAAATGTATAATTTTCAGCAGCGGTTTGTGTGACAGCTGCCACGGTCGGAGGTATAACCAGTGGGGCAGCCCCTGGTTCTGTGGGTCTGGCTTGGGGTCCGCTCTCCCCTGGTGGAGTGGAGGGTGGCCGGGTTGCCAGGGGCAGACGGCTCCATGTGATGGTGTTTCCTCTCTGGTTCTTCCGTGCTCAGCCTTATTTTTATCTTCTTATTTATTTATTTATTAGTGGCATTTGGATTCAGTTACGGCAGACGGATGGCAATCTGAAATGGAATGAAGCCCACAGACAGCGGAGAGCAGCTACAAAACAGTAGTGGAACGCGCCCCATCCGCCCACAGCACAATGCTCTTAAAGCCCCATGCTATCAAAAGCTGGCAAAATACATTTATTTTATTTTATGGCCTTGACATTAACCTGTCATATTGTTGAGTTATCAAGGACACTTCCGCGTTTTTGTGTGTATACAGAGGAAAACGAGGTTGACGTGACGTGATTGAATCAGGGAATCCGTGTGTCCACCACGGGAGAGTATCCTAATTGACTTTACATTGGCATTGTTTTCGTGGTGGCAGCACATAATTTCAACCCATTACGTGCTGCCACCACGTAATGCGGTGTTAATAGGTCGTGGTCATTTCACGTATTTCTGTGAGATCGGGTTGTTCGTATCGTGACTGAAACTTTTTTTCATGTTCCTAAGATGAACTGGAAAAAACGCCCCAGGCCTGCAGGAGCTGATGGACAGCTTTCAGTCGAGTGAGTAATATCGTCTGTGTCGTCTCTTTGTGAGTGACCTAGCGTACTTGTCCCAGAGCCAGCTGCAGCTGTTGCTCACCGGTGTATCCCTCCGCGCAAGATGTACTGACCCCCTACAAGCGCCAAGATATCCATCATGTTGTCTCAATATGAAAATGATAGAGAAAGGGCATAACTCCCAAACCGTCGGAGTATTCTTTTCACATAATAATGCGGACTCAGCAGATGACTTGTTAACTGTTTATTCCTCCTTACACCGAACATACACGGCTGCTTCTCATTGTTTCCAGTAGCACAACAACGGTTACTACATTACCCAGAATAACTTGAGGCTCACACTACTACGGTAGCCTTAGTAACTCAAAATACACCACAGATTAGATCAGAACAGAAACACGACAGGAGAATTTACTGAGTAATTTTGCTGTTTCCACTAATTACTTGGAGTGACCTGACGTTAGTTAATCCTCTCACTCTCCAAAACAAATGCATGCGGTAATTGCCGGCTGCAGTCGGAATTTTACGACATCAGGCTGTGGGTGTCGTACCGCTTTGACCAAAGGGGCGCTATAATCAACGAAAACGAAAAGTTCCGCACAGCTGCTTTAATCTTTCTTTTTCTTTTTGTCTGATGGGTTTCTGAGGGTAATTTAACAGAATTGTTATCTAGCTGGAATATTCAGTACTCACCTCCAGTGCTTGTTGGCAAATTGACACTAGATAACAGTTTTATCTATGGCATGCTATCAACTCATATGAGAACAAGATGCTGTTTTTTTTATCAGAGTGATATTCACAGTTTGTAACAGCCAAGAATGGTGAAAGGTTTCAAATACAGGACGCCAGAATTGAGACATGTACAGAAATCAATTTATTATGAGTAAAAATCAAAGGTGGAAGATTTTACAATAGGACCCATTTACAGCTTTTATTACATGGATGACAGTTCCCCACAGATCTGACTGAGGAACTGTCATCCATGTAATAAAAGCTGTAAATGGATGACAGTTCCCCACAGATCTGACTGAGGACATTAAGTGGGCTAAGAGTAACACTGACACTCTGTCATATATACATTTTGACACCACCACATTTAGACTGAATGATTGTATCCTCCATTAAAGTAAATATGTGGCATCAGATAATTCACAGAAACAAAAGCATTCTAAATTTGAGATAACATAGATTTTAAAAAGTTAATATTTGGCACCGGATACTTAAAGTAGTTCTATATCACAATTTCTACATTCAGAACATTAATATAGAACTAAACAACTGTTTGCTCAGTAAAGATATAGTGGAGTCGTGGCCTCCTGAGCAGATAATATAGTAACACTACCTCTGTGTGTTTTATAATCCAAGCTTCTCTGTTCTTTGTTGTGGTAACTAGTCCGGCTGCCCGTGCATGTCAATGCATGTGATTCCCTGTGTGTATCCCACTGGCTAGCTAATCGCTGGCATTATGCACTGCGTGTATATGGAGGTTACCACGAGTAACTCCATCTCAACCCATGGTGGTGGCACAGCATTGTTGCAGAA
Organism: Epinephelus lanceolatus; assembly: GCF_041903045.1. NCBI lineage: Eukaryota > Metazoa > Chordata > Actinopteri > Perciformes > Serranidae > Epinephelus > Epinephelus lanceolatus. The sequence goes on along the minus strand of NW_027556813.1, from coordinate 18,971 downwards.
GCATAACACCCACCCTCTGAAACGTTAGCTCTGCCAACACTGTTACCTTGTTGGCACTGTTTGCACTGTTAGCTGCTAGCAGCTGGCTCAGCCACCTAAATATTGAGAGCCATATGCAGACAATCCTGGCCCAAACTCTGAATCATAAATATGCTCTGCATAACATATAGAGCTATTTAAATCTAAATAAAAACATACATTACAAATGTTAAATTAATCAATAAAATAAGCCAGTAAAGCAAGACAAAAACTGTCTCACGTATAACCCACATCTTGACATCTTTTAATACAGTGAAAAAGTAAATATTTAGCATCAGATGCTTTACAGAAATGAAAGCAAATTGATTCTAACTTTTTCTTTTAAACAACTGCATATCATACCTAATCAGATTTTTTTTAAAAAGACAATACCACATAAAGTTGTAAATATTTGACATCAGATACTTCACGGAAACAAAATGATCAATAAAAGATTACATACGCCATTTGTACCTCTTGGCATTTACATTCTAATGATATTCATCTGTCACACAAAATCATGAATTCAAACTCAAATTTAATCAAACTGGAAACGTTAGTATGTGTCCTAAAGTATCAAACAGTATTTAAAAGTATTCTCATAAACATAAACATAGAACTATTATATTTGTAAGCTGCAGCTGCAAATAGCTTTGTATCTTATAGACAACATGTTAATATTTGTGCTCTAAGTCATATTAAACAAGTAAAATGTAAATATCCATGTAATGATAGTGAATGCATGTTAGTAGGATGTGCACCTCTATAACCACAAAGCTTGTAGTCTCTCACCTGATATAAAAGCGTTCTCTGAGGCTTGCTTCTGCCTGCTTACGTGTGATACATTTCCAAGAAGCAGGTATGCTAGCAGGGTTTGCATTATATGCTACAGCAAACGTATCATTGAACCTTGCCAGTACATATTTCCAGTAGTCTGATGCCTGAAGGCTTACGTCTGGAACAATTTTCCAGTCAGGAAAAATATCTTTGTAACGTTTGAAAGGGTACCAAATTCCATTTGTGGCACTGCAGCAAAAATGACTGTCACTGATCACAGAGTGAGAGCATATGTCAGTACCACATGTCCCACGCCACCTGACTTCACCCAGAGCCTGTGGCCGATGTAGTGACGTCCAGTGCTCAGTGTGGTCTTTTCCTCCTGCCTCACAAGGTGCTTTGCAGAATGGACACTGTTTAACACATCCAATCAGTCTGGTGAAAAGCTCGTTCTGAGGATTCACATGAAGTTGTTTTAGTTTTGTTTGGATGTTTGTTTCTTTAAACTTCTCTGTAAGAGCCTCTGCCATGTCCTTCAGACAGTCGGTGAGCCAGTGAGCAAACTGTTCCGGGTTGGTATTGTTCAGGATCATGAAAGCACCAAGAGCATCCTGGGAAATGACCAGTTTATCACCAAGTTCCTGACAGACATCTTCAACAAATTTTCTTAAGTTGCCACTCTTTTTGGTTTTAGCTTTGTTGATAGCATTAGTTATGTTCCTCATGCTAAACTGGAGATTTCGATACTCAAACTCAAACATGATAGACCCTTTTAAGAAGCGTTCTACTATTTGGTCGAGGATCCATTTCTTTACATAATACTCATATGAGTCAATGTAGCTCAGATAGCTTTCAAAGTCATCCTTTGTGAGCAAATCCAGTAAAAGTGAATACTGGAGGTATATTCGTGTGCTGAACTGCTGGCTTGTCATCATTTCACCAATGATATCAGGACCCAAGGAACGCTTGACAAAGTCTTCAACTGCAGGCTTCAGGCAGCAGTTTGTGAATTCTTCTGCCTTCTTCTGGCACTGGTCTCGTTCATGGAACAAGTCTTTAAAATCAGTGCAAAACCTTTCTTTGTTTCGATTCAGACATCTGTAGGGATCATTCTCATGTATGAAATCTTCGTGCATGATCTGAAACTGTCTGGCTGCATCTCCACAGATGTGCTGTTTCAGAGAAATTTCAAACTCAATCTCTGTCTTCACTTCCTTATTGTTTTGCAGCTTCTCGTCAATCATGTGGAGGATCTCCTGAATGTAAGTGTCATGGTAATTGCTTTTTCTTTCCACTTTTCCAGTGACATACTGTTTGCAATCTGCTATGATACTGTCAGCCATTTGCTGTACAGCCTTTATGTGATCTTCAGTGTTGAAGAACTTGGTGATTCTGTGTTTCAACTGCTTGAAGAATCCTTCTGCAGTATATCTGAAAGGAACAAGTCCACATTCTGACAGGGTTTTTTTACTGAGCAATTGACAGACATGACTTCCCTTACGTCTTAGATTTTCTCTCAGGTAGTGGTACACACTTGCAAAGACATCTGCAGGCTTTTGCTTAGAGAAGGAGAGTTCCTTCACCATTCTGTTCCACATCTTATCAAATTCTTTGTCCAACTCTTTGCCTGTCATCTCTACATTTTTTCCCCGACATTGTTCAATCAATGCACACACTCTCTCCTCTAATTCTTTTGCGTGGTTCTCCTCGATTTTATCAAGTTCTGCCATTCCCTGTCTGATGTCAGCTGTTGCTGTGAGTTGATTAAACACAGAGCTCTCCATTTCTCGTCGAAGGGTCTTTGCACTGTTTGCAAAGTCTTCTCTGTATCCTTCAACAAGATAGACGTGACCCTCTGTTTGCTTGAAGTACTGTGACAAATTGTCAAGAAGCTTTGTCTCCCATTTCATCAGCACTGTGCACGCTTCACTTTTCAAACAAGTGAGAAATTCTCTCATGTCAGCTATCTCAGATTCCACAGCAAATTTGCCAAAATTGGAAATTCTTGTCTCAGCATTTGTAACCCATGTGTACATTTCTTTTTTGAATTCCCATTCCCATTTGTTGAATTCTGTGCACAGCCTCACGTATGCATCAGCCACCAGACTGTTTCTGAAGCTGAAGATGAAGTTTTCATGCTTTACTGCATTCCACAGGTTTTTCATCCACTCTGTAAACTCCAAGATATTATTAGCAGATGACTCACAACGTCCCAAAATTTGGATTACATTTTTCTTGAGCTCATATACAGCTTCGCTGTACCCTGCATTGACTGGTGCCATTGGTGGGTTTCCATTCCAGAGTCCAGGAATGTACCAGTTCCCAGTGTCTGGACTGTACTCCATCACATCAGTGAAGCTCATGTTCTCCTCTTTCTTTTCCATTTTGGCTGCTGCCTGGGTCATCTCATTTAACTGCTGCAAGAGCAGTTTCCTGTCTCGTAAGTTCTTCTCATGAGCTGAAACATCCGACACATTCTGGTGGACAAACTGACATTTGGGCTTTTTACCCACCTCTGTCATCCTGAGAAAAGCATGCACAACTATTTGTAGGATGTCTTTCATTTCAGTTGAATTCTCCATTCCGATATTGATGATGGTGATATCACTCAGCCCCACAACAAGTGTTGCAAGCTCATTGTCGTGCTCATGGCTATTATCCAGTTGTGCGAGCTCTGGTGACTTTAAGCCCTCAGTGTCAATGATCACCATGAAGTCACAGTTGAGGACTTTTTGAACATCTTCATTGATTCTGATGAGCAACATAAAGGCACCTCGAGTGCATCGCCCACTGCTGACTGCAAACTGCACTCCAAACATGGTGTTGAGGAGAGTAGACTTTCCTGTGCTCTGAACTCCAAGAACTGTGACCACCAGTATCTTGTTCTTAGGAGACACCAAGCCATTGAGCTGAGAGAGGACGTCACTCACCCATCTGAGAGGTATGTTGGAGGCATCTCCATCTACAAGCTCAAGGGGAAATCCATCAAGTAACAATTCTGCACATAGTTTGGGCAGATGTTGAAACTGTTTTCGTGATGGGTGTGTTTCTGGAAGAGACAGTGAAGCCTCATAGATCTGACCCATTTCACGGAAGAAGTGTTCAGTCCCCAGTGAGCTGTTGGAGAGTTGTCTGTCAATTTCTTTGATCTCCTCTTTGTTCTCAGAATTTTTGCATTTCTTTTTGTACTGATCTCGGAGGCCAGACAGTTTTTCTCGAGACAGGTTATCAAGGTTCATTCGCATCCATTTCAGGAAATAGCACCTCTCTATCCCTGGTCTTGTTATTGCGTTGATAAAACACGTCATTGCATTTGACATGTCACAAGTGTTCTGTTTTTTCCTAAGTTTTGTTTTCTGTACCTCAAGGTCACTTTTGTACTTTTCTACGTTCTCAGACCCAATATTTCGGAGCCGAAATTGTTCCTTCTCCAAGCGAGTCAGTTCCTTCCATATTTGGCCTTGCAGGGGTAGCTGAGTGTCTTTGCATTTAAGGATGTCTTGAATTTCTGCAGTTATGGCATCTGCATTTTTCTTGGCACTCTGGCACTCTGAAGAGTCTTCATCAACCAAGATTCCCAGTTCATGGGCAATGTCAGCCATCTGCTCAATTTGCATCTTCATCTTTGAGTTCTCAACTACTTTGCTGACTGTTTTCCTCAGATTTTTAACAAAGTCTGCATCATTCATCTGCTTAGTCTTTAAAAGGATGTTGCTGTTGTTCAAGCCCAACTTGGTTGCCACCTTCTTTACAGCATCAACACTGAAGTGCTTACTTTGATGGTTGCCCACCAAAAAGATCTGTGCCTTGTGGCGTTGGTTGGTGAGCAGCTCACACTCAGAGTCCAAATTGTCAAAGAACACAAAAACTGCTGCTGATGTCTGACACAAAAAAGAAAATTGTGTTTCAAACGAGGCAATGTCTCCACGAAGGTTAGCTACAGCTACTGGCTCACTGAAAATATCCATGTTTTTGTTCCCACAAGGAAGGTACCAAGTCATTTCAACCAGTCCATTGGATATTCTCCTTGGACTGTCACCACACTCCATGTTATTGTCACCACACTCCATGTTACAGTGAACAAATGTATCATGGTACTGCTGAGAATTGCTCAGAAGCTTATTGAGGATCTCTGACTTGGACAGGGAGCACTCACCCAGTCTCACAAAAGATATCATTGGAAGTTCAGAGAGAACAATTCTTTGTTCAATGAAGCCTTTGGACTCTGAAAGTGACTGAGGTCTGTACTTTTTAACGATTTCTCTCATGGCCCAAAGCATGAGTGTGCACTGCTTTGTGTCACAATTGGGAAGCAACAGAGGCACAGAAAACTGACACATAGACATTTTGAGTGCCATTTCCTGTTGTACAAAAGCATCAGACCACAGAAAGAGAGCAGTGATTATGTCAAGGGGGTTTAACATGTCACCTGAATTTGTGCTGCTGACCAGATTATCAAGATCTAACTCTGTATTCATGGACTGATCACTACAGTTTGACTCACATGTAGCTGTACATTTCATATTCCTAGCTGTCACATTAACCATCATCAGTTTCTTCAGAAAAAAACATTGAAGATCTGAATTACGCTTAGCAGGTTCATCAGTAATGGTCCTCTCGTCAATCTGAAGTACTGTGCTCAGGGATAGCTTCTTTTTGTCCTGGTACTCCAGTCCCAAATCCTCCAAAAATCTCTGTAGTTGTGTCTCTGTAGACATAAAAAACAATTAATATTAAGCTCATGATGTTGTTTTTTTTTTTTTCCAATATTTTATTTAATTTTGCCCTTACATAGTTTATACCTCGCTAATACTGAAGCAGTCTAATAAAACAGCTGTTCTTTTGAGTAGTGTTGACTCAACATTCTGGTCCTTTTGAAGGCATTATTTTGTGGTGCTGTTGAATTGCATAGTCTCATACTGACAGGTGCTTCTGATACTTTGTCCACACCATTTATATCTATGAGGTCAGACTATTACAAAGAAACTATAATGCAGTACAGGTAAACACCATAAATACTGTACATCCTCCAATATGCCCATGAAGTTGAATTGACATCTTTTAAAAACACTTTTAAGAAATACTAAACATTATAATCTCAATGTTGTATTATTAGACTGCAATAGTTTTAGCTAGTTGCACCTAATAAACTGGCAGCTGAGACTTGAGTAAATGGATTTGCAATGTAGAAATAATTTAGATTTATAAACACTATCTAAATCTAATGGGCAGACTGCCGCTGGATTGTCAGTAAAGGACTGGAAATACGTGGAAAAGGTCATCCTGTGCTTCAAAATGTTGCAGATTCATGAAAATGCTGATTTGTTAACCATATCAAAAGATTATGAATATAAAACATAAAGGTATAGTCGGTTTTAAGATGTCATTAGGTATTAGTGTACTTGCACTATTGCTGGCCAAAAAAATTCACTAATTCTTTTGTACCGATTCTTTTGCAAGTTTGATTCATACCAGATCTACACTGTTACATACAGCCTCACACTTGAAAGGTGACATTATGCAAAATGCACTTTTTCATGGCTTTTCAACATTGGTATGTGTCCCTGGTGTGTTGAGAGATGGAGCATGACCTATTAGATTATGTCCCTGCACACTGACCCTGAAAGGTGTCAGTGATTCATGAGGATTGACCACTGTCTGGTCACATGGGTGTGAGGAAAACCCTGGATTAAATAAGTAGACTAGACCTGTGGCTGAGTATTAGAAGAGACATAGTGGGGAAGCAGGGAAGGTCACCTTTGCATTAGTTGCATGTTGAGCAGGAGCCATTTGCTCACACTATGATAGATTGTGCACGCCAATTTCCTCCTCCATTTTTATTTAATAGCTTAGTTAAGTTATAGGTCAATAGGGCATGTGATGCAATAGGTCAAAATGATTAACATTTTATTAAGAGCACCATCTGCTGGACCACAAGGCAAACTACTTTAAACTCTTGCAGTTACAGACTGTACATTTTGATTACATTTCAGTCATATACAGTTTGAATATATTTTTTTCTCGAAATTCTAGATTAAGTTTGGATTATGAAAATAAAAAGGGACAGCCCCAGAGTCTACTTCTAGTGCTTGGAGTTCAGCCCTTGTTCTGGCAGCTCAGGAAGAGAGAGAGGAAAGATTTTGTTTTGACTGATACTGATGCTGTTCCTATTCCTCATCTTGAGGATCACATAGATCAAGTTCTTTCCAAGTACTGCTTGCCACAGCCTTGTCACAAGTAGGAATTCATATGAATTTTTACAAGTTACCAGGTAGGCTGAGGCCATGTCCTCCTAGGTTTTTTTGGGAAAAGCCAACATTAGCTTTTGTCAATGCCCAACATCCACTGGTTATTAAAACGCAGAGTGTTTTATTACTTTCATTTATATCTCTTTTATTTGAATAGTCTTTTGGAAACTTCTGCAGAGTTGTGGTAGTAATGTGTATAATGCTCCAAAGTCTGTGGTTTTATTAGAAAATTAATTCTTCTTTTTTATTGACATTATGATTTCTGTTACTTACTTGTGGTAGCAGCTGTTACAGCTGGCTTGCTTCGTCTTCCATTCCTAAGTTGTGCAGAAACCTGCAGGGAGTAACACACCCCTGGCTTCAGGTTGCTGAAAGTCTGGTTGTTTGCGTCTGTTGTCAACACTTGTTCAGTTTCTCCCTCGCTGCAACAGGTCACAGTGTAGCTCTCCACTTCACCAGCAGGTGGGTCCCAACTCAGAGACACTGACTCACTGCTTATCTGGTCAACTGTAATCTTTGCAGGAGGGCTGGGCTCTGTGGGAACATCACAGTAGTTTCACTTATACTTTGGAATTCAAGTTCAGTCAGTGCTTTTCTGTATTTTAAGGTGGTGTTTAACTGCCAGGTTAAAGAGGTGTGGTAAAAGATAAAGCCACATATAATCAGGTCATGCACTTGTGGAAATACAAATTATTACCACATCTTCAGTCTACTGACCTTTATAACCAAATAAGAGCATACCTCAGTGTAAGAAATACATTTATATAGGTTATGAGACCAAAGACCATTCAGACAATACTTTCTATCTTTTTTGTTTGTTTGTTTTTTACTGATTTGTTTTACAGATTTACCTGTGAAGACAGATAGCGAGGTTGCTTTGCTTTGATTTCCATTATCAGCAATCCTTATGATGCTGAAAGTATACTCAGTCCCAGGATTCAGTCCCTCAACCGTCACAGTGCTGGAGTCCTCTCTGATCAAACTGCCTGTCTGTGTGTCACAGGAGTAATCTATTTGCAGTTTATACCTAACAGAGGTCTCAGTGAGTGAAAAGCCAAGAGAAACAGTCTCCTGGTCAGCACTGAGAACTGTTACATCTCCTGGTGGAGGAACGTCTGTCACAAGAGAAGAGAGGTACATCTCAGTATCTCAACATTACAACATGTAAGCCTATTTCGTTATAAATCAGATCAGTTTTTGACGGTCACACATACAGTCAGACTGTGATGTTGGTAAAGTAATCTTTCCGTCCTCATAGTATGACTCGGGGTAATCTGGGGCATCGTAGAACTCCTTCATTATTTAAAAAAAAAAAACAGTTTAAAAGTGAAATGAATCAATTTATAATCCCATTCAATAGCTTCAAGGAGAAATATTTGGCTTGTAATTTTATTGTTATTTAAGTTTAAGGTTGTAAAAACGAGCTGTTTACCTCTTCATCAGAGTTATCCATTGTAGGTACACTCTCAGCCATCCCACACTTGCTCCAGATTATTCAAACTGCTTCTTACTGAAAGTTATAGAAATGAACCCTGTTATCAACATCTTCTCCAACAGTTATCCATATTAGACATGAATCACACAGCTAAGTGTACTCTGCAAACTGTCAGACTACAATATAGAATAAAACAACTACTGTAATGGGCACACTAATGGAGCTGTTAAAAATAGATAAAACACACTGAGTCACGCTTCTGTTTTATGGAAAGCCTGATATTTTTGCCGGACTTCAAATGAGGGAAACAATCCTTGACAAAGAGATTGTTGCTTACCTTTGTTGGAGTCATCTGTCCATGGTAAAAGTACTGTTCTGTTCTTTTATCCATGAATTTGTAGTAATTGTTTGTGCAGTATTCTGTTATAGGTTAAGTAGCTTTTGTCCTGAGGACAGAGCTCTGAACACGCCCTGACAATGCACTAGCCTACTGCCTACTTTTATTCTGCCGTGTGAAGTTACTTTCACTTTTGATTCCCAGAAACAGTTAACGGTTATGTGGTTTCCAGTAAAACAAAACTTATTTGTCTTGTCAGGAGGTGGTGAGGGGACGGTGGATTGAAAGGGCTGATTTGTGTAAAACTTTGATTTGTTGTGAACTAGTGGTACAAAGTATTAGAAATGGCTATCAGAAATAATTACTTATTATTGAAAATAATTATTAATTATATAGATGCCAAATAAAGCCAAATAATCAACTCAGTCTCATAAAATATGCTAAAATATCAATTTGGCACTCTGATTAATAATTAAAATAATAAATAAAGCTGCAAACAACAATGTACTTCAGCTAGAGGTGGTGAAGCCACTAACACTGATGATACCCCATTAGCCTCACCAGTGCTGGGCATTAGCGTTACTACAAGTAGCGAAGTTGCTAACTTAACCGCGTTTCTCAGTAGCGTGGTGGTAACGTCACAACTTTCTATCATTTCTATTCGCCATGATACTGAGGATAGGTAATGTGACTGACGCCAGCGCCACACCAAGGCAGGTAGACGACGAGGGAAGCACTTCCGCATGACATCACATACTGAACCTTCAGTTGATTCTGCTTGCTGCTTCGCTATTGGCTTTTCTTAGCAAGACCCGCCCTACTCTGCCTCTGATTGGCTACATTGCACCACTTAACGTGTCTCTGACTTGTTGCCCACAGACTGTATTCAGTGGATTTGCGGTGGACACTGGAGAAATACACACACAAGGGCTGAGAAAAGAGACAGAGACAGAGACAGAGAGCAGTGTTAAGTAGGAAGAGAGGGGGCAGACATTTGCAGGACATGTTCATGTTCTAATGTCCCCCCAAAAAACTTTTTAATATAGGTCTGTTTTTTTTATTGCTTATATGACTGTCTTTTATTTATTATGGTTTTATTGACTGAAAAATATATTTTGGAATCCTGTTTTTGAATTACTGACAGAGCCAGATAGCTGACTGAAAGAGGCCAAGACAGAGAAATGCATTAAGTAGGAAGAGGAGAGAGAAAGAGAGAGAGCAATAGGCCGACTGATGATGTCATGTTATTGGAGGACACGTTCAAATAAAAAAAAGAAAAGAAGACAATTTTAATTTAACTTTATTATTTTATAGTAAGTTAGTGGTGTGTAAAAAAAAAAATCTTCATGAATAGAGCCTGTACGCTACAGTCCATACATTGACAGATGACAAAAAACATTGTGATACTGGAGAAAACAAAAACAGATACAGGGGATTACACCCACCTCTCTGGCCAGACAGGAGAGACTGGGAGTGGAGTCTGGGCATAAACACGTCTTACACATTCAAACATTGGAGGCCTTCACAGTCAGGTAATAAAACTATTGTGACAGATTTTAAAAACTAGTGATTAAGACATAAATGACCTAGTTACACTTCCTCAGGTCAGACCAATAAACTAAACTCTGAATGTGTTTTGTTGAAGCATAATCTAAATCCAAAAATGTTAGATTTTGGTTTGAACCTGCTTTAGAATGATGGACAGATACACACCTACACACCAACTATTAATAAAGGTTTAAATATGGTTTTGCGTATTATATAATATTCCTAACATTGAACCACAATATAGATTGTGTTTAGTTTGACATTAGTTATGAGATAGTGAGAGGTCTTCGTGGGTCTACGATAAAGTAGCTCACTCAGCCTTTATGTCACAGCACCACCACTCCCTTTTTGTACATATTTATATGAGCATTGTTGGTTGGAGGGAGCCTGAGATATAAGACCTTTGTTGCCATGACTGCTTAACTGTATGGTGGTGCATATGACAGTAAAGTATTTGAACTTTACCACCTCTTCTTTTATTATTCCCAGAAACAGTAAATGATAAGGCTATGTAGTTTCCAGTAAAATGTAACATATTTGTCTGGTCAGAGAGTGGTGGTGGAACAGTGGGTCAAAATATTTTATTTGTCAAATAACAACAAAATTAATGATATTTCTATCAGCCTTAGTTATACTTTGTGTTAACTATGAATATCCAGATTTTAGCATACTAACTAATGAACTTAGAAATACTGTTCACATTTTAATTGCTATACATCATCGTGTTAAGCCCAGTTTAGACCAGAGATTTGTGATACGATGAGTTGAAACAGACAACTACTTGCAATACGCCGTTTTGCAACATTCTAAAAACCTCCCGGTTCACACCAGTGCAACTAGATAAGACGGCGTATCATCTACATGCAACAACTCTCTGTACTTCTGTACTGATTTTCAGCTTCACAGGATTATTTCTTGACGGAATATAATTTGTATCTTCTTAAAATATGAATGAGGATAATTTTACTGAGATACTGGCTACAGTTGCATTTGTGGTAGTGATGAAAGGGTGAAAAAACATAAATAAAACCAGCACCAGATGGACTGTATTCATAATAAATATGCCGTGCTAATGTTAATAACCAGCACCAATTAATCAGTGAGAATGTGTGTGTGTGTGTGTGGTGGGGGCATGAGCACATACAGTGAGCAGCAGCAGTGACCCACCGCCTGACACCTGCACATCGTGAGGAAACAGCGCTCTGCATGGACAGAGCACCTGCCGCAGCAAGCCAACACACTGTCTGCGGTTGTTTTCACTTGACTAGCAGACTTCACCACAAGCTGATAGGCTGTTGAAACAGGTCATGTGCTTTACATTCTAAAACTAGCTGCCGGCGATTTGACCAGCTGAGTTGCAGGTGACACCATCAGCTGGCTTGAGTCTAGCTCAGACCGGCCGGTTTACGCTGCTGCAACTTTTCTCTGCAAGGTTCTAAAACGGTTGCGTCATGTCGCGAATCTTTGGTCTGCCCTGGGCTTTAGTCATTGTGTCACTGAGTTTGACTTTATTTGCACAGGTTAAAATAAAACAACGATCAAAACTTTGCAACTAAACAGGGAGGATTTTAAGAAGTTTTGGTACGTACTTAACACGGGCTCTCTGTGGTGGTGTGTCACAGTGTCTGCCCCACTTGTGCATATTGCTGCTCAATCTGTCCCTGTGTCTCTCCTCTCATGCCACATTCGCTACTCCCCTGATTCTTTCATTGCCATTTTCCATCCATCCATCCATCAGATGAAAACTTTAGTTTGGATTTAGAATTACTCCGATCCCTTGTATTGTTGACCAGGTGTAGTCACTGTGCAGGTAAAAAGACTTTTCAACTTGCTATTTCTTTTTTTGTTCAACTCTATTTAAGGCAGAACTCACTTTAATTCCCAGTTCAAACTGCATACACGAGTGTTGGAAAGGCCACATTGATACTTATTCTGTCACTGCTGTATAAAAATATCAGTCTTTGATGCAGTATTGACGTGAATAACTACTTATGAAGCTTGACATAACGTTTTTGTCTTCCACCTTGCTGTAGGTCTCAGGTTTTCGCTTGTTTTACTGTATCAGCAGTGATAAAAATAAAAACACACATGTAACCCAAAAACATTATTAAATATTAATAATAAAATTAAAAGCAAAAGATTTTTCAATATGGTGTTAGGACCACTGGACTCTGCAGAACTTCAACTCTAACCTGGACATGTAAGTTCAGACGTCTTCAAACTGGCCACTGTGGCCTCCTTTGTTCATCAGACAAAGAAAAGTCATGTGAAGTGTGAAGTTATGCCCATGGATCCAGTTTTCCACTGATATTGGTCACTGTGGCATGTGTCCCTGTGATGTCACCAGTCCAACAAACCTCAGCTTCTTTGCTTAAAGCAGCTGTGCGGAACTTTTTACCATTAATAAAACTGTCCCTAGTTCGTATCTCACAGAAATACGTGAAATGACCACGACCTCTTAACACCGCATTACGTGGTGGCAGCACGTAATGGGTTGAAATAACGTGCTGCCACCACGAAAACAATGCCAATGTAAAGTCAATTAGGGTCCTCTCCTGTGGTGGACACACGGATTCCCTGATTCAATCACGTCACGTCAACCTCGTTTTCCTCAATGATATCTTTAACATTCCTGTATACACACAAAAACGCAGAAGTGTTCTTGATATTAAAACGGCAAATATATTCCTCTGTTATAATTTCCCACCAATAATAATAATAATGATAATAACGTGATAGTTCGGCTGTTCTAGATATTTGTTATAGCCTATTCAAATATTCAATCACAAAAACGCCGTTTCTAGAGAACTTGCTAAAATATCTGAAATGAACCATCATGCCTACTTTTTCTTAACATATTTCATCTACAGTACAGGCCAAAAGTTTGGACACACCTTCTCATTCAATGCGTTTTCTTTATTTTCATGACTATTTACATTGTAGATTCTAACTGAAGGCATCAAAACTATGAATGAACACATGTGGAGTTATGTACTTAACAAAAAAAGCTGAAATAACTGAAAACATGTTTTATATTCTAGTTTCTTCAAAATAGCCACCCTTTGCTCTGATTACTGCTTTGCACACTCTTGGCACTCTCTCCATGAGCTTCAAGAGGTAGTCACCTGAAATGGTTTTCCAACAGTCTTGAAGGAGTTCCCAGAGGTGTTTAGCACTTGTTGGCCCCTTTGCCTTCACTCTGCGGTCCAGCTCACCCCAAACCATCTCGATTGGGTTCAGGTCCGGTGACTGTGGAGGCCAGGTCATCTGCCGCAGCACTCCATCACTCTCCTTCTTGGTCAAATAGCCCTTACACAGCCTGGCGGTGTGTTTGGGGTCATTGTCCTGTTGAAAAATAAATGATCGTCCAACTAAAGGCAAACCGGATGGGATGGCATGTCGCTGCAGGATGCTGTGGTAGCCATGCTGGTTCAGTGTGCCTTCAATTTTGAATAAATCCCCAACAGTGTCACCAGCAAAACAGCCCCACACCATCACACCTCCTCCTCCATGCTTCACAGTGGGAACCAGGCATGTGGAATCCATCCGTTCACCTTTTCTGCGTCTCACAAAGACACGGCAGTTGGAACCAAAGATCTCAAATTTGGACTCATCAGACCAAAGCACAGATTTCCACTGGTCTAATGTCCATTCCTTGTGTTTCTTGGCCCAAACAAATCTCTTCTGCTTGTTGCCTCTCCTTAGCAGTGGTTTCCTAGCAGCTATTTGACCATGAAGGCCTGATTGGCGCAGTCTCCTCTTAACAGTTGTTCTAGAGATGGGTCTGCTGCTAGAACTCTGTGTGGCATTCATCTGGTCTCTGATCTGAGCTGCTGTTAACTTGCCATTTCTGAGGCTGGTGACTCGGATGAACTTATCCTCAGAAGCAGAGGTGACTCTTGGTCTTCCTTTCCTGGGTTGGTCCTCATGTGTGCCAGTTTCGTTGTAGCGCTTGATGGTTTTTGCGACTCCACTTGGGGACACATTTAAAGTTTTTGCAATTTTCCGGACTGACTGACCTTCATTTCTTAAAGTAATGATGGCCACTCGTTTTTCTTTAGTTAGCTGATTGGTTCTTGCCATAATATGAATTTTAACAGTTGTCCAATAGGGCTGTCGGCTGTGTATTAACCTGACTTCTGCACAACACAACTGATGGTCCCAACCCCATTGATAAAGCAAGAAATTCCACTAATTAACCCTGATAAGGCACACCTGTGAAGTGGAAACCATTTCAGGTGACTACCTCTTGAAGCTCATGGAGAGAATGCCAAGAGTGTGCAAAGCAGTAATCAGAGCAAAGGGTGGCTATTTTGAAGAAACTAGAATATAAAACATGTTTTCAGTTATTTCACCTTTTTTTGTTAAGTACATAACTCCACATGTGTTCATTCATAGTTTTGATGCCTTCAGTGAGAATCTACAATGTAAATAGTCATGAAAATAAAGAAAACGCATTGAATGAGAAGGTGTGTCCAAACTTTTGGCCTGTACTGTACGTGCAGTGTCATTACTAGTTCAGCTTTACTAGACATTTGATATATTCAGTAGATGTATCTTTTTACGACCCTGTTTTACAACAAGCCGCAAAAAACCTACCTTCCCAAAAACGCCGTTTTTAGAGTACTATCTAAAATAACTACGATTAGCCAACATCCTTGCTTTTTTTCTTAACGTAGTTCATCTAGATGCAGTGTAATAACTACTTCGGCTTTACTATATATTAGATTTATTCAGTAGATCTATCTTTTTACAACCCTATTTAGAGCCCTACTTTGCAAATCAGAAGAACTACAACTATGTTGCTGATATGTATCAAACTGCATGGCGCGGTCCCAGGGAATTGTAGTTTTTTAAAAATCTAAGTGTTTTTCCCAGATTTGGAAGTTGTAAATACTGAATTGAGAGTAGACTGTGGACTTTAAGGGGATGGTAAACACATTTGTGAAATCAGATTTTAAATATCTAATTTCTAAATGGGTGAAAATTAATTTTATCCATATTTTATCCATATCTGACAACACCCTCAGTTGTTGACTACACTCACGTGATAGCTGAGGTCAAGAGCTCTCTATAACAGTTGGTCCCATGTCTGTACCCCCTTTAGTTGCTGAGTTATAAGCCCTCAAACATGCACTGAGGTCAAGGTTCAAAGGTCAATGGCTCAAAGCAGGAGCCATGTAGAATCATCATACTGACATATGTTACTCTCCAGGTTGAGACCTTTCCATTGATGTATTTGGTTTAGCTCTACGACAAAGTTTAGATTTTTTCATTTTTTGGACACAAGCCATGCCAGGTGTAGTTTCAGAGAGCACTTTGAAGGCCCAGTGTATAAAATGAGTTTTGTTTGTTTCTTTGCTTGTTTTTTTCTTTTTTACTGTAGAGAGTTACTAAAATGAGTCATCCTCAGACAATACAATACTACTAAAAAGTAAAACCAATAATAACAATAATGAAATAAGCAAAAATAGTATTAAAATCATATTGAAATTTTAAAATCTATTTACAGAGTGGAATGGTAGCCTAATAGATAACTTAGATAATATTTATTATTGTTTAGATACTATTTAGCCTATTATTGTATTTACTTTTAGCATGTTCTACTTTTGAGTAATTTCCGAGAAGTTATGATAAAAAAATAAAAAATTACAGACTATAGGAGACAACCTCTTCAATGTCTCACGTCAATTAAGTAACACTATTTATAATGCCTTCTTTCTTTTTTTGCTGCTGTCTCCAGTTGAGAGTGGTGATTTGCTAAATACATTCTACAATAATAATTAGATTAACATTTGGTCTATAATATTGTTGGCTATATTACGCATTTTAATAAAAAAAACAGAAAATAAAAGAAATAAACATCGAAATAATTACTTTTTTTATTGATACTCCTCTCTGACACACACACACACACACACACACACATTGAACACGTGATTGAATGAATGAATGAATGAATGAATGAACATTGGAAGTGGTTCAGCCACAGTCCCGCCGGCTGGCGTGGTCACATTGAGATTACATTTGTTTTTTATTACTAACAAAATGTTTTATATTGACCGTATGAATGGTTTCGTTTTCAAATAAATATTTGGAAATGAAAATATGCTTTGGTGTACTTTTACAGAGTTTTGCAATATGTATATAGCCTACCTGTATCAAAATGTATAATTTTCAGCAGCGGTTTGTGTGACAGCTGCCACGGTCGGAGGTATAACCAGTGGGGCAGCCGCTGGTTCTGTGGGTCTGGCTTGGGGTCCGCTCTCCCCTGGTGGAGTGGAGGGTGGCCGGGTTGCCAGGGGCAGACGGCTCCATGTGATGGTGTTTCCTCTCTGGTTCTTCCGTGCTCAGCCTTATTTTTATCTTCTTATTTATTTATTTATTAGTGGCGTTTGGATTCAGTTACGGCAGACGGATGGCAATCTGAAATGGAATGAAGCCCACAGACGGCGGAGAGCAGCTACAAAACAGTAGTGGAACGCGCCCCATCCGCCCACAGCACAATGCTCTTAAAGCCCCATGCTATCAAAAGCTGGCAAAATACATTTATTTTATTTTATGGCCTTGACATTAACCTGTCATATTGTTGAGTTATCAAGGACACTTCCGCGTTTTTGTGTGTATACAGAGGAAAACGAGGTTGACGTGACGTGATTGAATCAGGGAATCCGTGTGTCCACCACGGGAGAGGATCCTAATTGACTTTACATTGGCATTGTTTTCGTGGTGGCAGCACATAATTTCAACCCATTACGTGCTGCCACCACGTAATGCGGTGTTAATAGGTCGTGGTCATTTCACGTATTTCTGTGAGATCGGGTTGTTCGTATCGTGACTGAAACTTTTTTTCATGTTCCTAAGATGAACTGGAAAAAACGCCCCAGGCCTGCAGGAGCTGATGGACAGCTTTCAGTCGAGTGAGTAATATCGTCTGTGTCGTCTCTTTGTGAGTGACCTAGCGTACTTGTCCCAGAGCCAGCTGCAGCTGTTGCTCACCGGTGTATCCCTCCGCGCAAGATGTACTGACCCCCTACAAGCGCCAAGATATCCATCATGTTGTCTCAATATGAAAATGATAGAGAAAGGGCATAACTCCCAAATCGTCGGAGTATTCTTTTCACATAATAATGCGGACTCAGCAGATGACTTGTTAACTGTTTATTCCTCCTTACACCGAACATACACGGCTGCTTCTCATTGTTTCCAGTAGCACAACAACGGTTACTACATTACCCAGAATAACTTGAGGCTCACACTAATACGGTAGCCTTAGTAACTCAAAATACACCACAGATTAGATCAGAACAGAAACACGACAGGAGAATTTACTGAGTAATTTTGCTGTTTCCACTAATTACTTGGAGTGACCTGACGTTAGTTAATCCTCTCACTCTCCAAAACAAATGCATGCGGTAATTGCCGGCTGCAGTCGGAATTTTACGACATCAGGCTGTGGGTGTCATACCGCTTTGACCAAAGGGGCGCTATAATCAACGAAAACGAAAAGTTCCGCACAGCTGCTTTAATCTTTCTTTTTCTTTTTGTCTGATGGGTTTCTGAGGGTAATTTAACAGAATTGTTATCTAGCTGGAATATTCAGTACTCACCTCCAGTGCTTGTTGGCAAATTGACACTAGATAACAGTTTTATCTATGGCATGCTATCAACTCATATGAGAACAAGATGCTGTTTTTTTTATCAGAGTGATATTCACAGTTTGTAACAGCCAAGAATGGTGAAAGGTTTCAAATACAGGACGCCAGAATTGAGACATGTACAGAAATCAATTTATTATGAGTAAAAATCAAAGGTGGAAGATTTTACAATAGGACCCATTTACAGCTTTTATTACATGGATGACAGTTCCCCACAGATCTGACTGAGGACATTAAGTGGGCTAAGAGTAACACTGACACTTTGTCATATATACATTTTGACACCACCACATTTAGATTGAATGATTGTATCCTCCATTAAAGTAAATATGTGGCATCAGATAATTCACAGAAACAAAAGCATTCTAAATTTGAGATAACATAGATTTTAAAAAGTTAATATTTGGCACCGGATACTTAAAGTAGTTCTATATCACAATTTCTACATTCAGAACATTAATATAGAACTAAACAACTGTTTGCTCAGTAAAGATATAGTGGAGTCGTGGCCTCCTGAGCAGATAATATAGTAACACTACCTCTGTGTGTTTTATAATCCAAGCTTCTCTGTTCTTTGTTGTGGTAACTAGTCCGGCTGCCCGTGCATGTCAATGCATGTGATTCCCTGTGTGTATCCCACTGGCTAGCTAATCGCTGGCATTATGCACTGCGTGTATATGGAGGTTACCACGAGTAACCCCATCTCAACCCATGGTGGTGGCACAGCATTGTTGCAGAAGCATAACACCCACCCTCTGAAACGTTAGCTCTGCCAACACTGTTACCTTGTTGGCACTGTTTGCACTGTTAGCTGCTAGCAGCTGGCTCAGCCACCTAAATATTGAGAGCCATATGCAGACAATCCTGGCCCAAACTCTGAATCATAAATATGCTCTGCATAACGTATAGAGCTATTTAAATCTAAATAAAAACATACATTACAAATGTTA